>NW_026527211.1:0-152691 GCF_022682495.2 Desmodus rotundus
CCAAGAGAGACTCTTAGCCCCCCAGGCAGGTCTCAGGCCCGAGACCCCCAGGGAGACCCGGTCCCTGGGCGTGGGTCCCGCCCGCCCGGGCCCGCCCCACCTGGCCCGGAACCGTGGCCGGCCCCTCTTCCCGGCCCCAGGTCCCTAGCTCTTCCCTGGCACTCTGCCTCTGGCGGGGTGGGAGACGGGCTGGCAAGTGTGGTCCACGGGAAAACGCGCGGTCCTCTGGGTGGCAGGGAGGGCCTCCGTTAACTCTGACACCAGCCCAGGGACCCTGTGCACCTGGCCTGATATCTCAAGGGAGGGGCACGTTGCCCGGAGGGATGCTCTTGGGGTGGGGCCTGCTTGCGCCTGCGCGGCCCCGCCTCTTGGCCCGAAACCACCCAGCCGCGGCTCCGACAAAAGCCATCTCCTGGGGGCCTCCCCCCTGTTCTTCCATCCGTAAAGGGGGACCCCTTTACGGATGGAAGAACAGGGGGATCTTCGCAGTGGTGGGGACGGGACGGAGGGGTCTGCGGGTTTGCAGCCACGTAGGCCAGTTGCTGGCACCCCGGCCCCATGTGTCCCAGCTCCATGGACGAGGTGGGCCGCTTATGGCGGGATGCAGGCGTCCTGCGGGGGTCAGGGGACGGCGTGGGCACTCCCCGGGCGAGAGAGGGCGCCTGGGACCCGAGAGAGCCCCGGGGAGAGTCCGAGGCCTGGCCGCAGAGGCTGCCATTGCCTCCCCGGGCTCCTACCATGGGGCCTGACCGTGTTCGCCCGAGGCCCAGGTTCACCGCAGGTGAATGCCTTTTGCGGACGCCAAGGACAGGAGGTCGCCGATTCCCTCACAGAGGTGGGGGTTCGAGCTCTGGGGGACTGAGGTCGCAGCGGTCACACTCCATTTTTGGGTGGTTCCGCAGAGACTGGAGGGTTGAAGCGGCTGGGTCCAAGTCTGCCGCCTTGTGGCAGGGTGGGGGCTTTGCAGGCGAAGCAAGGCTCTTAGCCTCCCAGGCGGGGCACAGGCCAGACTCCCCAAGGGAGAACCGGTCCTTGGTCGAGGGTCCCGCCCGCCCGCCCGGAACCGCTCCACCTGGCGCGGAACCGTGGCCGGCCCCTCTTCCAGGCACCAGGTCCCTAGTTCTTTCCTGGCACTCTGCCTCTGCGGGGGTGGGAGAGCTGCTGGGAAGTGTGGTCCACGGGAAAACGCGCGGTCCTCTGGGTGGCAGGGAGGGCCTCCGTTAACTCTGACACCAGCCCAGGGACCCTGTGGACCTGGCCTGATATCTCAAGGGGGGGGCACGTTGCCCGGAGGGATGCTCTTGGGGTGGGGCCTGCCTGCGCCTGCGCGGCCCCGCCTCTTGGCCCGAAACCACCCAGCCGCGGCTCGGACAAAAGCCATCTCCTGGGGGCCTCCCCCCTGTTCTTCCATCCGTAAAGGGGGACCCCTTTACGGATGGAAGAACAGGGGGATCTTCGCAGTGGTTGGGACGGGACGGAGGGGTCTGCGGGTTTGCAGCCACGTAGGCCAGTTGCTCGCACCCCGGCCCCATGTGTCCCAGCTCCATGGACGAGGTGGGCCGCTTATGGCGGGATGCAGGCGTCCTGCGGGGGTCAGGGGACGGCGTGGGCACTCCCCGGGCGAGAGAGGGCGCCTGGGACCCGAGAGAGCACCCGGGAAAATGCCCAGCCCTGGCCCCCGGGGCTCCAGTGGCCTCCCCAGGCTCCTGCCGTGGGGCCTGGTCCCGCTCACCTGGGCCCAGGTTCTCCGCATGTGAATGCCTTTTGCGGACACCAGGGACCACAGGCCGCGGATCCCTTCACGGGCAGGGGGGGTTCGAGCTCTGTGGGACCCAGGTCGCAGCGCACACAGTCCCTTCTCGCAAAGTTCAGCCCAGACTTTAGAGAGTAGAAGCGTCTCGGTCCAAGTTTTCCGCCTCGGGGCAGGGTGGGGCCGTTTGAGCCAAGAGAGACTCTTAGCCCCCCAGGCAGGTCTCCGGCCCGAGACCCCCAGGGAGACCCGGTCCCTGGGCGTGGGTCCCGCCCGCCCGGGCCCGCCCCACCTGGCCCGGAACCGTGGCCGGCCCCTCTTCCCGGCCCCAGGTCCCTAGCTCTTCCCTGGCACTCTGCCTCTGGCGGGGTGGGAGACGGGCTGGCAAGTGTGGTCCACGGGAAAACGCGCGGTCCTCTGGGTGGCAGGGAGGGTCTCCGTTAACTCTGACACCAGCCCAGGGACCCTGTGCACCTGGCCTGATATCTCAAGGGAGGGGCACGTTGCCCGGAGGGATGCTCTTGGGGTGGGGCCTGCTTGCGCCTGCGCGGCCCCGCCTCTTGGCCCGAAACCACCCAGCCGCGGCTCGCACAAAAGCTATCTCCTGGGGGCCTCCCCCCTGTTCTTCCATCCGTAAAGGGGGACCCCTTTACGGATGGAAGAACAGGGGGATCTTCGCAGTGGTGGGGACGGGACGGAGGGGTCTGCGGGTTTGCAGCCACGTAGGCCAGTTGCTGGCACCCCGGCCCCATGTGTCCCAGCTCCATGGACGAGGTGGGCCGCTTATGGCGGGATGCAGGCGTCCTGCGGGGGTCAGGGGACGGCGTGGGCACTCCCCGGGCGAGAGAGGGCGCCTGGGACCCGAGAGAGCCCCGGGGAGAGTCCGAGGCCTGGCCGCAGAGGCTGCCATTGCCTCCCCGGGCTCCTACCATGGGGCCTGACCGTGTTCGCCCGAGGCCCAGGTTCACCGCAGGTGAATGCCTTTTGCGGACGCCAAGGACAGGAGGTCGCCGATTCCCTCACAGAGGTGGGGGTTCGAGCTCTGGGGGACTGAGGTCGCAGCGGTCACACTCCATTTTTGGGTGGTTCCGCAGAGACTGGAGGGTTGAAGCGGCTGGGTCCAAGTCTGCCGCCTTGTGGCAGGGTGGGGGCTTTGCAGGCGAAGCAAGGCTCTTAGCCTCCCAGGCGGGGCACAGGCCAGACTCCCCAAGGGAGAACCGGTCCTTGGTCGAGGGTCCCGCCCGCCCGCCCGGAACCGCTCCACCTGGCGCGGAACCGTGGCCGGCCCCTCTTCCAGGCACCAGGTCCCTAGTTCTTTCCTGGCACTCTGCCTCTGCGGGGGTGGGAGAGCTGCTGGGAAGTGTGGTCCACGGGAAAACGCGCGGTCCTCTGGGTGGCAGGGAGGGCCTCCGTTAACTCTGACACCAGCCCAGGGACCCTGTGGACCTGGCCTGATATCTCAAGGGGGGGGCACGTTGCCCGGAGGGATGCTATTGGGGTGGGGCCTGCCTGCGCCTGCGCGGCCCCGCCTCTTGGCCCGAAACCACCCAGCCGCGGCTCGGACAAAAGCCATCTCCTGGGGGCCTCCCCCCTGTTCTTCCATCCGTAAAGGGGGACCCCTTTACGGATGGAAGAACAGGGGGATCTTCGCAGTGGTGGGGACGGGACGGAGGGGTCTGCGGGTTTGCAGCCACGTAGGCCAGTTGCTCGCACCCCGGCCCCATGTGTCCCAGCTCCATGGACGAGGTGGGCCGCTTATGGCGGGATGCAGGCGTCCTGCGGGGGTCAGGGGACGGCGTGGGCACTCCCCGGGCGAGAGAGGGCGCCTGGGACCCGAGAGAGCACCCGGGAAAATGCCCAGCCCTGGCCCCCGGGGCTCCAGTGGCCTCCCCAGGCTCCTGCCGTGGGGCCTGGTCCCGCTCACCTGGGCCCAGGTTCTCCGCATGTGAATGCCTTTTGCGGACACCAGGGACCACAGGCCGCGGATCCCTTCACGGGCAGGGGGGGTTCGAGCTCTGTGGGACCCAGGTCGCAGCGCACACAGTCCCTTCTCGCAAAGTTCAGCCCAGACTTTAGAGAGTAGAAGCGTCTCGGTCCAAGTTTTCCGCCTCGGGGCAGGGTGGGGCCGTTTGAGCCAAGAGAGACTCTTAGCCCCCCAGGCAGGTCTCAGGCCCGAGACCCCCAGGGAGACCCGGTCCCTGGGCGTGGGTCCCGCCCGCCCGGGCCCGCCCCACCTGGCCCGGAACCGTGGCCGGCCCCTCTTCCCGGCCCCAGGTCCCTAGCTCTTCCCTGGCACTCTGCCTCTGGCGGGGTGGGAGACGGGCTGGCAAGTGTGGTCCACGGGAAAACGCGCGGTCCTCTGGGTGGCAGGGAGGGCCTCCGTTAACTCTGACACCAGCCCAGGGACCCTGTGCACCTGGCCTGATATCTCAAGGGGGGGGCACGTTGCCCGGAGGGATGCTCTTGGGGTGGGGCCTGCCTGCGCCTGCGCGGCCCCGCCTCTTGGCCCGAAACCACCCAGCCGCGGCTCGGACAAAAGCCATCTCCTGGGGGCCTCCCCCCTGTTCTTCCATCCGTAAAGGGGGACCCCTTTACGGATGGAAGAACAGGGGGATCTTCGCAGTGGTGGGGACGGGACGGAGGGGTCTGCGGGTTTGCAGCCACGTAGGCCAGTTGCTCGCACCCGGGCCCCATGTGTCCCAGCTCCATGGACGAGGTGGGCCGCTTATGGCGGGATGCAGGCGTCCTTCGGGGGTCAGGGGACGGCGTGGGCACTCCCCGGGCGAGAGAGGGCGCCTGGGACCCGAGAGAGCCCCGGGGAGAGTCCGAGGCCTGGCCGCAGAGGCAGCCATTGCCTCCCCGGGCTCCTACCATGGGGCCTGACCGTGTTCGCCCGAGGCCCAGGTTCACCGCAGGTGAATGCCTTTTGCGGACGCCAAGGACAGGAGGTCGCCGATTCCCTCACAGAGGTGGGGGTTCGAGCTCTGGGGGACTGAGGTCGCAGCGGTCACACTCCATTTTTGGGTGGTTCCGCAGAGACTGGAGGGTTGAAGCGGCTGGGTCCAAGTCTGCCGCCTTGTGGCAGGGTGGGGGCTTTGCAGGCGAAGCAAGGCTCTTAGCCTCCCAGGCGGGGCACAGGCCAGACTCCCCAAGGGAGAACCGGTCCTTGGTCGAGGGTCCCGCCCGCCCGCCCGGAACCGCTCCACCTGGCGCGGAACCGTGGCCGGCCCCTCTTCCAGGCACCAGGTCCCTAGTTCTTTCCTGGCACTCTGCCTCTGCGGGGGTGGGAGAGCTGCTGGGAAGTGTGGTCCACGGGAAAACGCGCGGTCCTCTGGGTGGCAGGGAGGGCCTCCGTTAACTCTGACACCAGCCCAGGGACCCTGTGGACCTGGCCTGATATCTCAAGGGGGGGGCACGTTGCCCGGAGGGATGCTCTTGGGGTGGGGCCTGCCTGCGCCTGCGCGGCCCCGCCTCTTGGCCCGAAACCACCCAGCCGCGGCTCGGACAAAAGCCATCTCCTGGGGGCCTCCCCCCTGTTCTTCCATCCGTAAAGGGGGACCCCTTTACGGATGGAAGAACAGGGGGATCTTCGCAGTGGTGGGGACGGGACGGAGGGGTCTGCGGGTTTGCAGCCACGTAGGCCAGTTGCTCGCACCCCGGCCCCATGTGTCCCAGCTCCATGGACGAGGTGGGCCGCTTATGGCGGGATGCAGGCGTCCTGCGGGGGTCAGGGGACGGCGTGGGCACTCCCCGGGCGAGAGAGGGCGCCTGGGACCCGAGAGAGCACCCGGGAAAATGCCCAGCCCTGGCCCCCGGGGCTCCAGTGGCCTCCCCAGGCTCCTGCCGTGGGGCCTGGTCCCGCTCACCTGGGCCCAGGTTCTCCGCAGGTGAATGCCTTTTGCGGACACCAGGGACCACAGGCCGCGGATCCCTTCACGGGCAGGGGGGGTTCGAGCTCTGTGTGACCCAGGTCACAGCGCACACAGTCCCTTCTCGCAAAGTTCAGCCCAGACTTTAGAGAGTAGAAGCGTCTCGGTCCAAGTTTTCCGCCTCGGGGCAGGGTGGGGCCGTTTGAGCCAAGAGAGACTCTTAGCCCCCCAGGCAGGTCTCAGGCCCGAGACCCCCAGGGAGACCCGGTCCCTGGGCGTGGGTCCCGCCCGCCCGGGCCCGCCCCACCTGGCCCGGAACCGTGGCCGGCCCCTCTTCCCGGCCCCAGGTCCCTAGCTCTTCCCTGGCACTCTGCCTCTGGCGGGGTGGGAGACGGGCTGGCAAGTGTGGTCCACGGGAAAACGCGCGGTCCTCTGGGTGGCAGGGAGGGCCTCCGTTAACTCTGACACCAGCCCAGGGACCCTGTGCACCTGGCCTGATATCTCAAGGGAGGGGCACGTTGCCCGGAGGGATGCTCTTGGGGTGGGGCCTGCTTGCGCCTGCGCGGCCCCGCCTCTTGGCCCGAAACCACCCAGCCGCGGCTCCGACAAAAGCCATCTCCTGGGGGCCTCCCCCCTGTTCTTCCATCCGTAAAGGGGGACCCCTTTACGGATGGAAGAACAGGGGGATCTTCGCAGTGGTGGGGACGGGACGGAGGGGTCTGCGGGTTTGCAGCCACGTAGGCCAGTTGCTCGCACCCGGGCCCCATGTGTCCCAGCTCCATGGACGAGGTGGGCCGCTTATGGCGGGATGCAGGCGTCCTGCGGGGGTCAGGGGACGGCGTGGGCACTCCCCGGGCGAGAGAGGGCGCCTGGGACCCGAGAGAGCCCCGGGGAGAGTCCGAGGCCTGGCCGCAGAGGCTGCCATTGCCTCCCCGGGCTCCTACCATGGGGCCTGACCGTGTTCGCCCGAGGCCCAGGTTCACCGCAGGTGAATGCCTTTTGCGGACGCCAAGGACAGGAGGTCGCCGATTCCCTCACAGAGGTGGGGGTTCGAGCTCTGGGGGACTGAGGTCGCAGCGGTCACACTCCATTTTTGGGTGGTTCCGCAGAGACTGGAGGGTTGAAGCGGCTGGGTCCAAGTCTGCCGCCTTGTGGCAGGGTGGGGGCTTTGCAGGCGAAGCAAGGCTCTTAGCCTCCCAGGCGGGGCACAGGCCAGACTCCCCAAGGGAGAACCGGTCCTTGGTCGAGGGTCCCGCCCGCCCGCCCGGAAGCGCTCCACCTGGCGCGGAACCGTGGCCGGCCCCTCTTCCAGGCACCAGGTCCCTAGTTCTTTCCTGGCACTCTGCCTCTGCGGGGGTGGGAGAGCTGCTGGGAAGTGTGGTCCACGGGAAAACGCGCGGTCCTCTGGGTGGCAGGGAGGGCCTCCGTTAACTCTGACACCAGCCCAGGGACCCTGTGGACCTGGCCTGATATCTCAAGGGGGGGGCACGTTGCCCGGAGGGATGCTCTTGGGGTGGGGCCTGCCTGCGCCTGCGCGGCCCCGCCTCTTGGCCCGAAACCACCCAGCCGCGGCTCGGACAAAAGCCATCTCCTGGGGGCCTCCCCCCTGTTCTTCCATCCGTAAAGGGGGACCCCTTTACGGATGGAAGAACAGGGGGATCTTCGCAGTGGTGGGGACGGGACGGAGGGGTCTGCGGGTTTGCAGCCACGTAGGCCAGTTGCTCGCACCCCGGCCCCATGTGTCCCAGCTCCATGGACGAGGTGGGCCGCTTATGGCGGGATGCAGGCGTCCTGCGGGGGTCAGGGGACGGCGTGGGCACTCCCCGGGCGAGAGAGGGCGCCTGGGACCCGAGAGAGCACCCGGGAAAATGCCCAGCCCTGGCCCCCGGGGCTCCAGTGGCCTCCCCAGGCTCCTGCCGTGGGGCCTGGTCCCGCTCACCTGGGCCCAGGTTCTCCGCAGGTGAATGCCTTTTGCGGACACCAGGGACCACAGGCCGCGGATCCCTTCACGGGCAGGGGGGGTTCGAGCTCTGTGGGACCCAGGTCGCAGCGCACACAGTCCCTTCTCGCAAAGTTCAGCCCAGACTTTAGAGAGTAGAAGCGTCTCGGTCCAAGTTTTCCGCCTCGGGGCAGGGTGGGGCCGTTTGAGCCAAGAGAGACTCTTAGCCCCCCAGGCAGGTCTCAGGCCCGAGACCCCCAGGGAGACCCGGTCCCTGGGCGTGGGTCCCGCCCGCCCGGGCCCGCCCCACCTGGCCCGGAACCGTGGCCGGCCCCTCTTCCCGGCCCCAGGTCCCTAGCTCTTCCCTGGCACTCTGCCTCTGGCGGGGTGGGAGACGGGCTGGCAAGTGTGGTCCACGGGAAAACGCGCGGTCCTCTGGGTGGCAGGGAGGGCCTCCGTTAACTCTGACACCAGCCCAGGGACCCTGTGGACCTGACCTGATATCTCAAGCGGGGGGCACGTTGCCCGGAGGGATGCTCTTGTGGTGGGGCCTGCCTGCGCCTGCGCGGCCCCGCCTCTTGGCCCGAAACCACCCAGCCGCGGCTCCGACAAAAGCCATCTCCTGGGGGCCTCCCCCCTGTTCTTCCATCCGTAAAGGGGGACCCCTTTACGGATGGAAGAACAGGGGGATCTTCGCAGTGGTGGGGACGGGACGGAGGGGTCTGCGGGTTTGCAGCCACGTAGGCCAGTTGCTGGCACCCCGGCCCCATGTGTCCCAGCTCCATGGACGAGGTGGGCCGCTTATTGCGGGATGCAGGCGTCCTGCGGGGGTCAGGGGACGGCGTGGGCACTCCCCGGGCGAGAGAGGGCGCCTGGGACCCGAGAGAGCCCCGGGGAGAGTCCGAGGCCTGGCCGCAGAGGCAGCCATTGCCTCCCCGGGCTCCTACCATGGGGCCTGACCGTGTTCGCCCGAGGCCCAGGTTCACCGCAGGTGAATGCCTTTTGCGGACGCCAAGGACAGGAGGTCGCCGATTCCCTCACAGAGGTGGGGGTTCGAGCTCTGGGGGACTGAGGTCGCAGCGGTCACACTCCATTTTTGGGTGGTTCCGCAGAGACTGGAGGGTTGAAGCGGCTGGGTCCAAGTCTGCCGCCTTGTGGCAGGGTGGGGGCTTTGCAGGCGAAGCAAGGCTCTTAGCCTCCCAGGCGGGGCACAGGCCAGACTCCCCAAGGGAGAACCGGTCCTTGGTCGAGGGTCCCGCCCGCCCGCCCGGAACCGCTCCACCTGGCGCGGAACCGTGGCCGGCCCCTCTTCCAGGCACCAGGTCCCTAGTTCTTTCCTGGCACTCTGCCTCTGCCGGGGTGGGAGAGCTGCTGGGAAGTGTGGTCCACGGGAAAACGCGCGGTCCTCTGGGTGGCAGGGAGGGCCTCCGTTAACTCTGACACCAGCCCAGGGACCCTGTGGACCTGGCCTGATATCTCAAGGGGGGGGCACGTTGCCCGGAGGGATGCTCTTGGGGTGGGGCCTGCCTGCGCCTGCGCGGCCCCGCCTCTTGGCCCGAAACCACCCAGCCGCGGCTCGGACAAAAGCCATCTCCTGGGGGCCTCCCCCCTGTTCTTCCATCCGTAAAGGGGGACCCCTTTACGGATGGAAGAACAGGGGGATCTTCGCAGTGGTTGGGACGGGACGGAGGGGTCTGCGGGTTTGTAGCCACGTAGGCCAGTTGCTCGCACCCCGGCCCCATGTGTCCCAGCTCCATGGACGAGGTGGGCCGCTTATGGCGGGATGCAGGCGTCCTGCGGGGGTCAGGGGACGGCGTGGGCACTCCCCGGGCGAGAGAGGGCGCCTGGGACCCGAGAGAGCACCCGGGAAAATGCCCAGCCCTGGCCCCCGGGGCTCCAGTGGCCTCCCCAGGCTCCTGCCGTGGGGCCTGGTCCCGCTCACCTGGGCCCAGGTTCTCCGCAGGTGAATGCCTTTTGCGGACACCAGGGACCACAGGCCGCGGATCCCTTCACGGGCAGGGGGGGTTCGAGCTCTGTGTGACCCAGGTCACAGCGCACACAGTCCGTTCTCGCAAAGTTCAGCCCAGACTTTAGAGAGTAGAAGCGTCTCGGTCCAAGTTTTCCGCCTCGGGGCAGGGTGGGGCCGTTTGAGCCAAGAGAGACTCTTAGCCCCCCAGGCAGGTCTCAGGCCCGAGACCCCCAGGGAGACCCGGTCCCTGGGCGTGGGTCCCGCCCGCCCGGGCCCGCCCCACCTGGCCCGGAACCGTGGCCGGCCCCTCTTCCCGGCCCCAGATCCCTAGCTCTTCCCTGGCACTCTGCCTCTGGCGGGGTGGGAGACGGGCTGGCAAGTGTGGTCCACGGGAAAACGCGCGGTCCTCTGGGTGGCAGGGAGGGCCTCCGTTAACTCTGACACCAGCCCAGGGACCCTGTGCACCTGGCCTGATATCTCAAGGGAGGGGCACGTTGCCCGGAGGGATGCTCTTGGGGTGGGGCCTGCTTGCGCCTGCGAGGCCCCGCCTCTTGGCCCGAAACCACCCAGCCGCGGCTCGGACAAAAGCCATCTCCTGGGGGCCTCCCCCCTGTTCTTCCATCCGTAAAGGGGGACCCCTTTACGGATGGAAGAACAGGGGGATCTTCGCAGTGGTGGGGACGGGACGGAGGGGTCTGCGGGTTTGCAGCCACGTAGGCCAGTTGCTCGCACCCGGGCCCCATGTGTCCCAGCTCCATGGACGAGGTGGGCCGCTTATGGCGGGATGCAGGCGTCCTTCGGGGGTCAGGGGACGGCGTGGGCACTCCCCGGGCGAGAGAGGGCGCCTGGGACCCGAGAGAGCCCCGGGGAGAGTCCGAGGCCTGGCCGCAGAGGCAGCCATTGCCTCCCCGGGCTCCTACCATGGGGCCTGACCGTGTTCGCCCGAGGCCCAGGTTCACCGCAGGTGAATGCCTTTTGCGGACGCCAAGGACAGGAGGTCGCCGATTCCCTCACAGAGGTGGGGGTTCGAGCTCTGGGGGACTGAGGTCGCAGCGGTCACACTCCATTTTTGGGTGGTTCCGCAGAGACTGGAGGGTTGAAGCGGCTGGGTCCAAGTCTGCCGCCTTGTGGCAGGGTGAGGGCTTTGCAGGCGAAGCAAGGCTCTTAGCCTCCCAGGCGGGGCACAGGCCAGACTCCCCAAGGGAGAACCGGTCCTTGGTCGAGGGTCCCGCCCGCCCGCCCGGAACCGCTCCACCTGGCGCGGAACCGTGGCCGGCCCCTCTTCCAGGCACCAGGTCCCTAGTTCTTTCCTGGCACTCTGCCTCTGCGGGGGTGGGAGAGCTGCTGGGAAGTGTGGTCCACGGGAAAACGCGCGGTCCTCTGGGTGGCAGGGAGGGCCTCCGTTAACTCTGACACCAGCCCAGGGACCCTGTGGACCTGGCCTGATATCTCAAGGGGGGGGCACGTTGCCCGGAGGGATGCTCTTGGGGTGGGGCCTGCCTGCGCCTGCGCGGCCCCGCCTCTTGGCCCGAAACCACCCAGCCGCGGCTCGGACAAAAGCCATCTCCTGGGGGCCTCCCCCCTGTTCTTCCATCCGTAAAGGGGGACCCCTTTACGGATGGAAGAACAGGGGGATCTTCGCAGTGGTGGGGACGGGACGGAGGGGTCTGCGGGTTTGCAGCCACGTAGGCCAGTTGCTCGCACCCCGGCCCCATGTGTCCCAGCTCCATGGACGAGGTGGGCCGCTTATGGCGGGATGCAGGCGTCCTGCGGGGGTCAGGGGACGGCGTGGGCACTCCCCGGGCGAGAGAGGGCGCCTGGGACCCGAGAGAGCACCCGGGAAAATGCCCAGCCCTGGCCCCCGGGGCTCCAGTGGCCTCCCCAGGCTCCTGCCGTGGGGCCTGGTCCCGCTCACCTGGGCCCAGGTTCTCCGCAGGTGAATGCCTTTTGCGGACACCAGGGACCACAGGCCGCGGATCCCTTCACGGGCAGGGGGGGTTCGAGCTCTGTGGGACCCAGGTCGCAGCGCACACAGTCCCTTCTCGCAAAGTTCAGCCCAGACTTTAGAGAGTAGAAGCGTCTCGGTCCAAGTTTTCCGCCTCGGGGCAGGGTGGGGCCGTTTGAGCCAAGAGAGACTCTTAGCCCCCCAGGCAGGTCTCAGGCCCGAGACCCCCAGGGAGACCCGGTCCCTGGGCGTGGGTCCCGCCCGCCCGGGCCCGCCCCACCTGGCCCGGAACCGTGGCCGGCCCCTCTTCCCGGCCCCAGGTCCCTAGCTCTTCCCTGGCACTCTGCCTCTGGCGGGGTGGGAGACGGGCTGGCAAGTGTGGTCCACGGGAAAACGCGCGGTCCTCTGGGTGGCAGGGAGGGCCTCCGTTAACTCTGACACCAGCCCAGGGACCCTGTGGACCTGACCTGATATCTCAAGGGGGGGGCACGTTGCCCGGAGGGATGCTCTTGTGGTGGGGCCTGCCTGCGCCTGCGCGGCCCCGCCTCTTGGCCCGAAACCACCCAGCCGCGGCTCCGACAAAAGCCATCTCCTGGGGGCCTCCCACCTGTTCTTCCATCCGTAAAGGGGGACCCCTTTACGGATGGAAGAACAGGGGGATCTTCGCAGTGGTGGGGACGGGACGGAGGGGTCTGCGGGTTTGCAGCCACGTAGGCCAGTTGCTGGCACCCCGGCCCCATGTGTCCCAGCTCCATGGACGAGGTGGGCCGCTTATTGCGGGATGCAGGCGTCCTGCGGGGGTCAAGGGACGGCGTGGGCACTCCCCGGGCGAGAGAGGGCGCCTGGGACCCGAGAGAGCCCCGGGGAGAGTCCGAGGCCTGGCCGCAGAGGCAGCCATTGCCTCCCCGGGCTCCTACCATGGGGCCTGACCGTGTTCGCCCGAGGCCCAGGTTCACCGCAGGTGAATGCCTTTTGCGGACGCCAAGGACAGGAGGTCGCCGATTCCCTCACAGAGGTGGGGGTTCGAGCTCTGGGGGACTGAGGTCGCAGCGGTCACACTCCATTTTTGGGTGGTTCCGCAGAGACTGGAGGGTTGAAGCGGCTGGGTCCAAGTCTGCCGCCTTGTGGCAGGGTGGGGGCTTTGCAGGCGAAGCAAGGCTCTTAGCCTCCCAGGCGGGGCACAGGCCAGACTCCCCAAGGGAGAACCGGTCCTTGGTCGAGGGTCCCGCCCGCCCGCCCGGAACCGCTCCACCTGGCGCGGAACCGTGGCCGGCCCCTCTTCCAGGCACCAGGTCCCTAGTTCTTTCCTGGCACTCTGCCTCTGCGGGGGTGGGAGAGCTGCTGGGAAGTGTGGTCCACGGGAAAACGCGCGGTCCTCTGGGTGGCAGGGAGGGCCTCCGTTAACTCTGACACCAGCCCAGGGACCCTGTGGACCTGGCCTGATATCTCAAGGGGGGGGCACGTTGCCCGGAGGGATGCTCTTGGGGTGGGGCCTGCCTGCGCCTGCGCGGCCCCGCCTCTTGGCCCGAAACCACCCAGCCGCGGCTCGGACAAAAGCCATCTCCTGGGGGCCTCCCCCCTGTTCTTCCATCCGTAAAGGGGGACCCCTTTACGGATGGAAGAACAGGGGGATCTTCGCAGTGGTGGGGACGGGACGGAGGGGTCTGCGGGTTTGCAGCCACGTAGGCCAGTTGCTCGCACCCCGGCCCCATGTGTCCCAGCTCCATGGACGAGGTGGGCCGCTTATGGCGGGATGCAGGCGTCCTGCGGGGGTCAGGGGACGGCGTGGGCACTCCCCGGGCGAGAGAGGGCGCCTGGGACCCGAGAGAGCACCCGGGAAAATGCCCAGCCCTGGCCCCCGGGGCTCCAGTGGCCTCCCCAGGCTCCTGCCGTGGGGCCTGGTCCCGCTCACCTGGGCCCAGGTTCTCCGCAGGTGAATGCCTTTTGCGGACACCAGGGACCACAGGCCGCGGATCCCTTCACGGGCAGGGGGGGTTCGAGCTCTGTGGGACCCAGGTCGCAGCGCACACAGTCCCTTCTCGCAAAGTTCAGCCCAGACTTTAGAGAGTAGAAGCGTCTCGGTCCAAGTTTTCCGCCTCGGGGCAGGGTGGGGCCGTTTGAGCCAAGAGAGACTCTTAGCCCCCCAGGCAGGTCTCAGGCCCGAGACCCCCAGGGAGACCCGGTCCCTGGGCGTGGGTCCCGCCCGCCCGGGCCCGCCCCACCTGGCCCGGAACCGTGGCCGGCCCCTCTTCCCGGCCCCAGGTCCCTAGCTCTTCCCTGGCACTCTGCCTCTGGCGGGGTGGGAGACGGGCTGGCAAGTGTGGTCCACGGGAAAACGCGCGGTCCTCTGGGTGGCAGGGAGGGCCTCCGTTAACTCTGACACCAGCCCAGGGACCCTGTGGACCTGACCTGATATCTCAAGCGGGGGGCACGTTGCCCGGAGGGATGCTCTTGTGGTGGGGCCTGCCTGCGCCTGCGCGGCCCCGCCTCTTGGCCCGAAACCACCCAGCCGCGGCTCCGACAAAAGCCATCTCCTGGGGGCCTCCCCCCTGTTCTTCCATCCGTAAAGGGGGACCCCTTTACGGATGGAAGAACAGGGGGATCTTCGCAGTGGTGGGGACGGGACGGAGGGGTCTGCGGGTTTGCAGCCACGTAGGCCAGTTGCTGGCACCCCGGCCCCATGTGTCCCAGCTCCATGGACGAGGTGGGCCGCTTATTGCGGGATGCAGGCGTCCTGCGGGGGTCAGGGGACGGCGTGGGCACTCCCCGGGCGAGAGAGGGCGCCTGGGACCCGAGAGAGCCCCGGGGAGAGTCCGAGGCCTGGCCGCAGAGGCAGCCATTGCCTCCCCGGGCTCCTACCATGGGGCCTGACCGTGTTCGCCCGAGGCCCAGGTTCACCGCAGGTGAATGCCTTTTGCGGACGCCAAGGACAGGAGGTCGCCGATTCCCTCACAGAGGTGGGGGTTCGAGCTCTGGGGGACTGAGGTCGCAGCGGTCACACTCCATTTTTGGGTGGTTCCGCAGAGACTGGAGGGTTGAAGCGGCTGGGTCCAAGTCTGCCGCCTTGTGGCAGGGTGGGGGCTTTGCAGGCGAAGCAAGGCTCTTAGCCTCCCAGGCGGGGCACAGGCCAGACTCCCCAAGGGAGAACCGGTCCTTGGTCGAGGGTCCCGCCCGCCCGCCCGGAACCGCTCCACCTGGCGCGGAACCGTGGCCGGCCCCTCTTCCAGGCACCAGGTCCCTAGTTCTTTCCTGGCACTCTGCCTCTGCGGGGGTGGGAGAGCTGCTGGGAAGTGTGGTCCACGGGAAAACGCGCGGTCCTCTGGGTGGCAGGGAGGGCCTCCGTTAACTCTGACACCAGCCCAGGGACCCTGTGGACCTGGCCTGATATCTCAAGGGGGGGGCACGTTGCCCGGAGGGATGCTCTTGGGGTGGGGCCTGCCTGCGCCTGCGCGGCCCCGCCTCTTGGCCCGAAACCACCCAGCCGCGGCTCGGACAAAAGCCATCTCCTGGGGGCCTCCCCCCTGTTCTTCCATCCGTAAAGGGGGACCCCTTTACGGATGGAAGAACAGGGGGATCTTCGCAGTGGTGGGGACGGGACGGAGGGGTCTGCGGGTTTGCAGCCACGTAGGCCAGTTGCTCGCACCCCGGCCCCATGTGTCCCAGCTCCATGGACGAGGTGGGCCGCTTATGGCGGGATGCAGGCGTCCTGCGGGGGTCAGGGGACGGCGTGGGCACTCCCCGGGCGAGAGAGGGCGCCTGGGACCCGAGAGAGCACCCGGGAAAATGCCCAGCCCTGGCCCCCGGGGCTCCAGTGGCCTCCCCAGGCTCCTGCCGTGGGGCCTGGTCCCGCTCACCTGGGCCCAGGTTCTCCGCAGGTGAATGCCTTTTGCGGACACCAGGGACCACAGGCCGCGGATCCCTTCACGGGCAGGGGGGGTTCGAGCTCTGTGGGACCCAGGTCGCAGCGCACACAGTCCCTTCTCGCAAAGTTCAGCCCAGACTTTAGAGAGTAGAAGCGTCTCGGTCCAAGTTTTCCGCCTCGGGGCAGGGTGGGGCCGTTTGAGCCAAGAGAGACTCTTAGCCCCCCAGGCAGGTCTCAGGCCCGAGACCCCCAGGGAGACCCGGTCCCTGGGCGTGGGTCCCGCCCGCCCGGGCCCGCCCCACCTGGCCCGGAACCGTGGCCGGCCCCTCTTCCCGGCCCCAGGTCCCTAGCTCTTCCCTGGCACTCTGCCTCTGGCGGGGTGGGAGACGGGCTGGCAAGTGTGGTCCACGGGAAAACGCGCGGTCCTCTGGGTGGCAGGGAGGGCCTCCGTTAACTCTGACACCAGCCCAGGGACCCTGTGCACCTGGCCTGATATCTCAAGGGAGGGGCACGTTGCCCGGAGGGATGCTCTTGTGGTGGGGCCTGCCTGCGCCTGCGCGGCCCCGCCTCTTGGCCCGAAACCACCCAGCCGCGGCTCGGACAAAAGCCATCTCCTGGGGGCCTCCCCCCTGTTCTTCCATCCGTAAAGGGGGACCCCTTTACGGATGGAAGAACAGGGGGATCTTCGCAGTGGTGGGGACGGGACGGAGGGGTCTGCGGGTTTGCAGCCACGTAGGCCAGTTGCTCGCACCCGGGCCCCATGTGTCCCAGCTCCATGGACGAGGTGGGCCGCTTATGGCGGGATGCAGGCGTCCTTCGGGGGTCAGGGGACGGCGTGGGCACTCCCCGGGCGAGAGAGGGCGCCTGGGACCCGAGAGAGCCCCGGGGAGAGTCCGAGGCCTGGCCGCAGAGGCAGCCATTGCCTCCCCGGGCTCCTACCATGGGGCCTGACCGTGTTCGCCCGAGGCCCAGGTTCACCGCAGGTGAATGCCTTTTGCGGACGCCAAGGACAGGAGGTCGCCGATTCCCTCACAGAGGTGGGGGTTCGAGCTCTGGGGGACTGAGGTCGCAGCGGTCACACTCCATTTTTGGGTGGTTCCGCAGAGACTGGAGGGTTGAAGCGGCTGGGTCCAAGTCTGCCGCCTTGTGGCAGGGTGGGGGCTTTGCAGGCGAAGCAAGGCTCTTAGCCTCCCAGGCGGGGCACAGGCCAGACTCCCCAAGGGAGAACCGGTCCTTGGTCGAGGGTCCCGCCCGCCCGCCCGGAAGCGCTCCACCTGGCGCGGAACCGTGGCCGGCCCCTCTTCCAGGCACCAGGTCCCTAGTTCTTTCCTGGCACTCTGCCTCTGCGGGGGTGGGAGAGCTGCTGGGAAGTGTGGTCCACGGGAAAACGCGCGGTCCTCTGGGTGGCAGGGAGGGCCTCCGTTAACTCTGACACCAGCCCAGGGACCCTGTGGACCTGGCCTGATATCTCAAGGGGGGGGGCACGTTGCCCGGAGGGATGCTCTTGGGGTGGGGCCTGCCTGCGCCTGCGCGGCCCCGCCTCTTGGCCCGAAACCACCCAGCCGCGGCTCGGACAAAAGCCATCTCCTGGGGGCCTCCCCCCTGTTCTTCCATCCGTAAAGGGGGACCCCTTTACGGATGGAAGAACAGGGGGATCTTCGCAGTGGTGGGGACGGGACGGAGGGGTCTGCGGGTTTGCAGCCACGTAGGCCAGTTGCTCGCACCCCGGCCCCATGTGTCCCAGCTCCATGGACGAGGTGGGCCGCTTATGGCGGGATGCAGGCGTCCTGCGGGGGTCAGGGGACGGCGTGGGCACTCCCCGGGCGAGAGAGGGCGCCTGGGACCCGAGAGAGCACCCGGGAAAATGCCCAGCCCTGGCCCCCGGGGCTCCAGTGGCCTCCCCAGGCTCCTGCCGTGGGGCCTGGTCCCGCTCACCTGGGCCCAGGTTCTCCGCAGGTGAATGCCTTTTGCGGACACCAGGGACCACAGGCCGCGGATCCCTTCACGGGCAGGGGGGGTTCGAGCTCTGTGGGACCCAGGTCGCAGCGCACACAGTCCCTTCTCGCAAAGTTCAGCCCAGACTTTAGAGAGTAGAAGCGTCTCGGTCCAAGTTTTCCGCCTCGGGGCAGGGTGGGGCCGTTTGAGCCAAGAGAGACTCTTAGCCCCCCAGGCAGGTCTCAGGCCCGAGACCCCCAGGGAGACCCGGTCCCTGGGCGTGGGTCCCGCCCGCCCGGGCCCGCCCCACCTGGCCCGGAACCGTGGCCGGCCCCTCTTCCCGGCCCCAGGTCCCTAGCTCTTCCCTGGCACTCTGCCTCTGGCGGGGTGGGAGACGGGCTGGCAAGTGTGGTCCACGGGAAAACGCGCGGTCCTCTGGGTGGCAGGGAGGGCCTCCGTTAACTCTGACACCAGCCCAGGGACCCTGTGGACCTGACCTGATATCTCAAGCGGGGGGCACGTTGCCCGGAGGGATGCTCTTGTGGTGGGGCCTGCCTGCGCCTGCGCGGCCCCGCCTCTTGGCCCGAAACCACCCAGCCGCGGCTCGGACAAAAGCCATCTCCTGGGGGCCTCCCCCCTGTTCTTCCATCCGTAAAGGGGGACCCCTTTACGGATGGAAGAACAGGGGGATCTTCGCAGTGGTGGGGACGGGACGGAGGGGTCTGCGGGTTTGCAGCCACGTAGGCCAGTTGCTGGCACCCCGGCCCCATGTGTCCCAGCTCCATGGACGAGGTGGGCCGCTTATTGCGGGATGCAGGCGTCCTGCGGGGGTCAGGGGACGGCGTGGGCACTCCCCGGGCGAGAGAGGGCGCCTGGGACCCGAGAGAGCCCCGGGGAGAGTCCGAGGCCTGGCCGCAGAGGCAGCCATTGCCTCCCCGGGCTCCTACCATGGGGCCTGACCGTGTTCGCCCGAGGCCCAGGTTCACCGCAGGTGAATGCCTTTTGCGGACGCCAAGGACAGGAGGTCGCCGATTCCCTCACAGAGGTGGGGGTTCGAGCTCTGGGGGACTGAGGTCGCAGCGGTCACACTCCATTTTTGGGTGGTTCCGCAGAGACTGGAGGGTTGAAGCGGCTGGGTCCAAGTCTGCCGCCTTGTGGCAGGGTGGGGGCTTTGCAGGCGAAGCAAGGCTCTTAGCCTCCCAGGCGGGGCACAGGCCAGACTCCCCAAGGGAGAACCGGTCCTTGGTCGAGGGTCCCGCCCGCCCGCCCGGAACCGCTCCACCTGGCGCGGAACCGTGGCCGGCCCCTCTTCCAGGCACCAGGTCCCTAGTTCTTTCCTGGCACTCTGCCTCTGCCGGGGTGGGAGAGCTGCTGGGAAGTGTGGTCCACGGGAAAACGCGCGGTCCTCTGGGTGGCAGGGAGGGCCTCCGTTAACTCTGACACCAGCCCAGGGACCCTGTGGACCTGGCCTGATATCTCAAGGGGGGGGCACGTTGCCCGGAGGGATGCTCTTGGGGTGGGGCCTGCCTGCGCCTGCGCGGCCCCGCCTCTTGGCCCGAAACCACCCAGCCGCGGCTCGGACAAAAGCCATCTCCTGGGGGCCTCCCCCCTGTTCTTCCATCCGTAAAGGGGGACCCCTTTACGGATGGAAGAACAGGGGGATCTTCGCAGTGGTTGGGACGGGACGGAGGGGTCTGCGGGTTTGCAGCCACGTAGGCCAGTTGCTCGCACCCCGGCCCCATGTGTCCCAGCTCCATGGACGAGGTGGGCCGCTTATGGCGGGATGCAGGCGTCCTGCGGGGGTCAGGGGACGGCGTGGGCACTCCCCGGGCGAGAGAGGGCGCCTGGGACCCGAGAGAGCACCCGGGAAAATGCCCAGCCCTGGCCCCCGGGGCTCCAGTGGCCTCCCCAGGCTCCTGCCGTGGGGCCTGGTCCCGCTCACCTGGGCCCAGGTTCTCCGCAGGTGAATGCCTTTTGCGGACACCAGGGACCACAGGCCGCGGATCCCTTCACGGGCAGGGGGGGTTCGAGCTCTGTGGGACCCAGGTCGCAGCGCACACAGTCCCTTCTCGCAAAGTTCAGCCCAGACTTTAGAGAGTAGAAGCGTCTCGGTCCAAGTTTTCCGCCTCGGGGCAGGGTGGGGCCGTTTGAGCCAAGAGAGACTCTTAGCCCCCCAGGCAGGTCTCAGGCCCGAGACCCCCAGGGAGACCCGGTCCCTGGGCGTGGGTCCCGCCCGCCCGGGCCCGCCCCACCTGGCCCGGAACCGTGGCCGGCCCCTCTTCCCGGCCCCAGGTCCCTAGCTCTTCCCTGGCACTCTGCCTCTGGCGGGGTGGGAGACGGGCTGGCAAGTGTGGTCCACGGGAAAACGCGCGGTCCTCTGGGTGGCAGGGAGGGCCTCCGTTAACTCTGACACCAGCCCAGGGACCCTGTGCACCTGGCCTGATATCTCAAGGGAGGGGCACGTTGCCCGGAGGGATGCTCTTGGGGTGGGGCCTGCTTGCGCCTGCGCGGCCCCGCCTCTTGGCCCGAAACCACCCAGCCGCGGCTCGGACAAAAGCCATCTCCTGGGGGCCTCCCCCCTGTTCTTCCATCCGTAAAGGGGGACCCCTTTACGGATGGAAGAACAGGGGGATCTTCGCAGTGGTGGGGACGGGACGGAGGGGTCTGCGGGTTTGCAGCCACGTAGGCCAGTTGCTCGCACCCGGGCCCCATGTGTCCCAGCTCCATGGACGAGGTGGGCCGCTTATGGCGGGATGCAGGCGTCCTTCGGGGGTCAGGGGACGGCGTGGGCACTCCCCGGGCGAGAGAGGGCGCCTGGGACACGAGAGAGCCCCGGGGAGAGTCCGAGGCCTGGCCGCAGAGGCTGCCATAGCCTCCCCGGGCTCCTACCATGGGGCCTGACCGTGTTCGCCCGAGGCCCAGGTTCACCGCAGGTGAATGCCTTTTGCGGACGCCAAGGACAGGAGGTCGCCGATTCCCTCACAGAGGTGGGGGTTCGAGCTCTGGGGGACTGAGGTCGCAGCGGTCACACTCCATTTTTGGGTGGTTCCGCAGAGACTGGAGGGTTGAAGCGGCTGGGTCCAAGTCTGCCGCCTTGTGGCAGGGTGGGGGCTTTGCAGGCGAAGCAAGGCTCTTAGCCTCCCAGGCGGGGCACAGGCCAGACTCCCCAAGGGAGAACCGGTCCTTGGTCGAGGGTCCCGCCCGCCCGCCCGGAAGCGCTCCACCTGGCGCGGAACCGTGGCCGGCCCCTCTTCCAGGCACCAGGTCCCTAGTTCTTTCCTGGCACTCTGCCTCTGCGGGGGTGGGAGAGCTGCTGGGAAGTGTGGTCCACGGGAAAACGCGCGGTCCTCTGGGTGGCAGGGAGGGCCTCCGTTAACTCTGACACCAGCCCAGGGACCCTGTGGACCTGGCCTGATATCTCAAGGGGGGGGCACGTTGCCCGGAGGGATGCTCTTGGGGTGGGGCCTGCCTGCGCCTGCGCGGCCCCGCCTCTTGGCCCGAAACCACCCAGCCGCGGCTCGGACAAAAGCCATCTCCTGGGGGCCTCCCCCCTGTTCTTCCATCCGTAAAGGGGGACCCCTTTACGGATGGAAGAACAGGGGGATCTTCGCAGTGGTGGGGACGGGACGGAGGGGTCTGCGGGTTTGCAGCCACGTAGGCCAGTTGCTCGCACCCCGGCCCCATGTGTCCCAGCTCCATGGACGAGGTGGGCCGCTTATGGCGGGATGCAGGCGTCCTGCGGGGGTCAGGGGACGGCGTGGGCACTCCCCGGGCGAGAGAGGGCGCCTGGGACCCGAGAGAGCACCCGGGAAAATGCCCAGCCCTGGCCCCCGGGGCTCCAGTGGCCTCCCCAGGCTCCTGCCGTGGGGCCTGGTCCCGCTCACCTGGGCCCAGGTTCTCCGCAGGTGAATGCCTTTTGCGGACACCAGGGACCACAGGCCGCGGATCCCTTCACGGGCAGGGGGGGTTCGAGCTCTGTGGGACCCAGGTCGCAGCGCACACAGTCCCTTCTCGCAAAGTTCAGCCCAGACTTTAGAGAGTAGAAGCGTCTCGGTCCAAGTTTTCCGCCTCGGGGCAGGGTGGGGCCGTTTGAGCCAAGAGAGACTCTTAGCCCCCCAGGCAGGTCTCAGGCCCGAGACCCCCAGGGAGACCCGGTCCCTGGGCGTGGGTCCCGCCCGCCCGGGCCCGCCCCACCTGGCCCGGAACCGTGGCCGGCCCCTCTTCCCGGCCCCAGGTCCCTAGCTCTTCCCTGGCACTCTGCCTCTGGCGGGGTGGGAGACGGGCTGGCAAGTGTGGTCCACGGGAAAACGCGCGGTCCTCTGGGTGGCAGGGAGGGCCTCCGTTAACTCTGACACCAGCCCAGGGACCCTGTGGACCTGACCTGATATCTCAAGGGGGGGGCACGTTGCCCGGAGGGATGCTCTTGTGGTGGGGCCTGCCTGCGCCTGCGCGGCCCCGCCTCTTGGCCCGAAACCACCCAGCCGCGGCTCCGACAAAAGCCATCTCCTGGGGGCCTCCCACCTGTTCTTCCATCCGTAAAGGGGGACCCCTTTACGGATGGAAGAACAGGGGGATCTTCGCAGTGGTGGGGACGGGACGGAGGGGTCTGCGGGTTTGCAGCCACGTAGGCCAGTTGCTGGCACCCCGGCCCCATGTGTCCCAGCTCCATGGACGAGGTGGGCCGCTTATTGCGGGATGCAGGCGTCCTGCGGGGGTCAAGGGACGGCGTGGGCACTCCCCGGGCGAGAGAGGGCGCCTGGGACCCGAGAGAGCCCCGGGGAGAGTCCGAGGCCTGGCCGCAGAGGCAGCCATTGCCTCCCCGGGCTCCTACCATGGGGCCTGACCGTGTTCGCCCGAGGCCCAGGTTCACCGCAGGTGAATGCCTTTTGCGGACGCCAAGGACAGGAGGTCGCCGATTCCCTCACAGAGGTGGGGGTTCGAGCTCTGGGGGACTGAGGTCGCAGCGGTCACACTCCATTTTTGGGTGGTTCCGCAGAGACTGGAGGGTTGAAGCGGCTGGGTCCAAGTCTGCCGCCTTGTGGCAGGGTGGGGGCTTTGCAGGCGAAGCAAGGCTCTTAGCCTCCCAGGCGGGGCACAGGCCAGACTCCCCAAGGGAGAACCGGTCCTTGGTCGAGGGTCCCGCCCGCCCGCCCGGAACCGCTCCACCTGGCGCGGAACCGTGGCCGGCCCCTCTTCCAGGCACCAGGTCCCTAGTTCTTTCCTGGCACTCTGCCTCTGCGGGGGTGGGAGAGCTGCTGGGAAGTGTGGTCCACGGGAAAACGCGCGGTCCTCTGGGTGGCAGGGAGGGCCTCCGTTAACTCTGACACCAGCCCAGGGACCCTGTGGACCTGGCCTGATATCTCAAGGGGGGGGCACGTTGCCCGGAGGGATGCTCTTGGGGTGGGGCCTGCCTGCGCCTGCGCGGCCCCGCCTCTTGGCCCGAAACCACCCAGCCGCGGCTCGGACAAAAGCCATCTCCTGGGGGCCTCCCCCCTGTTCTTCCATCCGTAAAGGGGGACCCCTTTACGGATGGAAGAACAGGGGGATCTTCGCAGTGGTGGGGACGGGACGGAGGGGTCTGCGGGTTTGCAGCCACGTAGGCCAGTTGCTCGCACCCCGGCCCCATGTGTCCCAGCTCCATGGACGAGGTGGGCCGCTTATGGCGGGATGCAGGCGTCCTGCGGGGGTCAGGGGACGGCGTGGGCACTCCCCGGGCGAGAGAGGGCGCCTGGGACCCGAGAGAGCACCCGGGAAAATGCCCAGCCCTGGCCCCCGGGGCTCCAGTGGCCTCCCCAGGCTCCTGCCGTGGGGCCTGGTCCCGCTCACCTGGGCCCAGGTTCTCCGCAGGTGAATGCCTTTTGCGGACACCAGGGACCACAGGCCGCGGATCCCTTCACGGGCAGGGGGGGTTCGAGCTCTGTGGGACCCAGGTCGCAGCGCACACAGTCCCTTCTCGCAAAGTTCAGCCCAGACTTTAGAGAGTAGAAGCGTCTCGGTCCAAGTTTTCCGCCTCGGGGCAGGGTGGGGCCGTTTGAGCCAAGAGAGACTCTTAGCCCCCCAGGCAGGTCTCAGGCCCGAGACCCCCAGGGAGACCCGGTCCCTGGGCGTGGGTCCCGCCCGCCCGGGCCCGCCCCACCTGGCCCGGAACCGTGGCCGGCCCCTCTTCCCGGCCCCAGGTCCCTAGCTCTTCCCTGGCACTCTGCCTCTGGCGGGGTGGGAGACGGGCTGGCAAGTGTGGTCCACGGGAAAACGCGCGGTCCTCTGGGTGGCAGGGAGGGCCTCCGTTAACTCTGACACCAGCCCAGGGACCCTGTGGACCTGACCTGATATCTCAAGCGGGGGGCACGTTGCCCGGAGGGATGCTCTTGTGGTGGGGCCTGCCTGCGCCTGCGCGGCCCCGCCTCTTGGCCCGAAACCACCCAGCCGCGGCTCCGACAAAAGCCATCTCCTGGGGGCCTCCCCCCTGTTCTTCCATCCGTAAAGGGGGACCCCTTTACGGATGGAAGAACAGGGGGATCTTCGCAGTGGTGGGGACGGGACGGAGGGGTCTGCGGGTTTGCAGCCACGTAGGCCAGTTGCTGGCACCCCGGCCCCATGTGTCCCAGCTCCATGGACGAGGTGGGCCGCTTATTGCGGGATGCAGGCGTCCTGCGGGGGTCAGGGGACGGCGTGGGCACTCCCCGGGCGAGAGAGGGCGCCTGGGACCCGAGAGAGCCCCGGGGAGAGTCCGAGGCCTGGCCGCAGAGGCAGCCATTGCCTCCCCGGGCTCCTACCATGGGGCCTGACCGTGTTCGCCCGAGGCCCAGGTTCACCGCAGGTGAATGCCTTTTGCGGACGCCAAGGACAGGAGGTCGCCGATTCCCTCACAGAGGTGGGGGTTCGAGCTCTGGGGGACTGAGGTCGCAGCGGTCACACTCCATTTTTGGGTGGTTCCGCAGAGACTGGAGGGTTGAAGCGGCTGGGTCCAAGTCTGCCGCCTTGTGGCAGGGTGGGGGCTTTGCAGGCGAAGCAAGGCTCTTAGCCTCCCAGGCGGGGCACAGGCCAGACTCCCCAAGGGAGAACCGGTCCTTGGTCGAGGGTCCCGCCCGCCCGCCCGGAACCGCTCCACCTGGCGCGGAACCGTGGCCGGCCCCTCTTCCAGGCACCAGGTCCCTAGTTCTTTCCTGGCACTCTGCCTCTGCGGGGGTGGGAGAGCTGCTGGGAAGTGTGGTCCACGGGAAAACGCGCGGTCCTCTGGGTGGCAGGGAGGGCCTCCGTTAACTCTGACACCAGCCCAGGGACCCTGTGGACCTGGCCTGATATCTCAAGGGGGGGGCACGTTGCCCGGAGGGATGCTCTTGGGGTGGGGCCTGCCTGCGCCTGCGCGGCCCCGCCTCTTGGCCCGAAACCACCCAGCCGCGGCTCGGACAAAAGCCATCTCCTGGGGGCCTCCCCCCTGTTCTTCCATCCGTAAAGGGGGACCCCTTTACGGATGGAAGAACAGGGGGATCTTCGCAGTGGTGGGGACGGGACGGAGGGGTCTGCGGGTTTGCAGCCACGTAGGCCAGTTGCTCGCACCCCGGCCCCATGTGTCCCAGCTCCATGGACGAGGTGGGCCGCTTATGGCGGGATGCAGGCGTCCTGCGGGGGTCAGGGGACGGCGTGGGCACTCCCCGGGCGAGAGAGGGCGCCTGGGACCCGAGAGAGCACCCGGGAAAATGCCCAGCCCTGGCCCCCGGGGCTCCAGTGGCCTCCCCAGGCTCCTGCCGTGGGGCCTGGTCCCGCTCACCTGGGCCCAGGTTCTCCGCAGGTGAATGCCTTTTGCGGACACCAGGGACCACAGGCCGCGGATCCCTTCACGGGCAGGGGGGGTTCGAGCTCTGTGGGACCCAGGTCGCAGCGCACACAGTCCCTTCTCGCAAAGTTCAGCCCAGACTTTAGAGAGTAGAAGCGTCTCGGTCCAAGTTTTCCGCCTCGGGGCAGGGTGGGGCCGTTTGAGCCAAGAGAGACTCTTAGCCCCCCAGGCAGGTCTCAGGCCCGAGACCCCCAGGGAGACCCGGTCCCTGGGCGTGGGTCCCGCCCGCCCGGGCCCGCCCCACCTGGCCCGGAACCGTGGCCGGCCCCTCTTCCCGGCCCCAGGTCCCTAGCTCTTCCCTGGCACTCTGCCTCTGGCGGGGTGGGAGACGGGCTGGCAAGTGTGGTCCACGGGAAAACGCGCGGTCCTCTGGGTGGCAGGGAGGGCCTCCGTTAACTCTGACACCAGCCCAGGGACCCTGTGCACCTGGCCTGATATCTCAAGGGAGGGGCACGTTGCCCGGAGGGATGCTCTTGGGGTGGGGCCTGCTTGCGCCTGCGCGGCCCCGCCTCTTGGCCCGAAACCACCCAGCCGCGGCTCGGACAAAAGCCATCTCCTGGGGGCCTCCCCCCTGTTCTTCCATCCGTAAAGGGGGACCCCTTTACGGATGGAAGAACAGGGGGATCTTCGCAGTGGTGGGGACGGGACGGAGGGGTCTGCGGGTTTGCAGCCACGTAGGCCAGTTGCTCGCACCCGGGCCCCATGTGTCCCAGCTCCATGGACGAGGTGGGCCGCTTATGGCGGGATGCAGGCGTCCTTCGGGGGAAGGGGACGGCGTGGGCACTCCCCGGGCGAGAGAGGGCGCCTGGGACCCGAGAGAGCCCCGGGGAGAGTCCGAGGCCTGGCCGCAGAGGCTGCCATAGCCTCCCCGGGCTCCTACCATGGGGCCTGACCGTGTTCGCCCGAGGCCCAGGTTCACCGCAGGTGAATGCCTTTTGCGGACGCCAAGGACAGGAGGTCGCCGATTCCCTCACAGAGGTGGGGGTTCGAGCTCTGGGGGACTGAGGTCGCAGCGGTCACACTCCATTTTTGGGTGGTTCCGCAGAGACTGGAGGGTTGAAGCGGCTGGGTCCAAGTCTGCCGCCTTGTGGCAGGGTGGGGGCTTTGCAGGCGAAGCAAGGCTCTTAGCCTCCCAGGCGGGGCACAGGCCAGACTCCCCAAGGGAGAACCGGTCCTTGGTCGAGGGTCCCGCCCGCCCGCCCGGAACCGCTCCACCTGGCGCGGAACCGTGGCCGGCCCCTCTTCCAGGCACCAGGTCCCTAGTTCTTTCCTGGCACTCTGCCTCTGCGGGGGTGGGAGAGCTGCTGGGAAGTGTGGTCCACGGGAAAACGCGCGGTCCTCTGGGTGGCAGGGAGGGCCTCCGTTAACTCTGACACCAGCCCAGGGACCCTGTGCACCTGGCCTGATATCTCAAGGGGGGGGCACGTTGCCCGGAGGGATGCTCTTGGGGTGGGGCCTGCCTGCGCCTGCGCGGCCCCGCCTCTTGGCCCGAAACCACCCAGCCGCGGCTCGGACAAAAGCCATCTCCTGGGGGCCTCCCCCCTGTTCTTCCATCCGTAAAGGGGGACCCCTTTACGGATGGAAGAACAGGGGGATCTTCGCAGTGGTGGGGACGGGACGGAGGGGTCTGCGGGTTTGCAGCCACGTAGGCCAGTTGCTGGCACCCCGGCCCCATGTGTCCCAGCTCCATGGACGAGGTGGGCCGCTTATGGCGGGATGCAGGCGTCCTGCGGGGGTCAGGGGACGGCGTGGGCACTCCCCGGGCGAGAGAGGGCGCCTGGGACCCGAGAGAGCCCCGGGGAGAGTCCGAGGCCTGGCCGCAGAGGCTGCCATTGCCTCCCCGGGCTCCTACCATGGGGCCTGACCGTGTTCGCCCGAGGCCCAGGTTCACCGCAGGTGAATGCCTTTTGCGGACGCCAAGGACAGGAGGTCGCCGATTCCCTCACAGAGGGGGGGTTCGAGCTCTGAAGGACTTAGGTCGCAGCGGTCACACTCCATTTTTGGGTGGTTCCGCAGAGACTGGAGGGTTGAAGCGGCTGGGTCCAAGTCTGCCGCCTTGTGGCAGGGTGGGGGCTTTGCAGGCGAAGCAAGGCTCTTAGCCTCCCAGGCGGGGCACAGGCCAGACTCCCCAAGGGAGAACCGGTCCTTGGTCGAGGGTCCCGCCCGCCCGCCCGGAACCGCTCCACCTGGCGCGGAACCGTGGCCGGCCCCTCTTCCAGGCACCAGGTCCCTAGTTCTTTCCTGGCACTCTGCCTCTGCGGGGGTGGGAGAGCTGCTGGGAAGTGTGGTCCACGGGAAAACGCGCGGTCCTCTGGGTGGCAGGGAGGGCCTCCGTTAACTCTGACACCAGCCCAGGGACCCTGTGCACCTGGCCTGATATCTCAAGGGGGGGGCACGTTGCCCGGAGGGATGCTCTTGGGGTGGGGCCTGCCTGCGCCTGCGCGGCCCCGCCTCTTGGCCCGAAACCACCCAGCCGCGGCTCGGACAAAAGCCATCTCCTGGGGGCCTCCCCCCTGTTCTTCCATCCGTAAAGGGGGACCCCTTTACGGATGGAAGAACAGGGGGATCTTCGCAGTGGTGGGGACGGGACGGAGGGGTCTGCGGGTTTGCAGCCACGTAGGCCAGTTGCTCGCACCCCGGCCCCATGTGTCCCAGCTCCATGGACGAGGTGGGCCGCTTATGGCGGGATGCAGGCGTCCTGCGGGGGTCAGGGGACGGCGTGGGCACTCCCCGGGCGAGAGAGGGCGCCTGGGACCCGAGAGAGCACCCGGGAAAATGCCCAGCCCTGGCCCCCGGGGCTCCAGTGGCCTCCCCAGGCTCCTGCCGTGGGGCCTGGTCCCGCTCACCTGGGCCCAGGTTCTCCGCAGGTGAATGCCTTTTGCGGACACCAGGGACCACAGGCCGCGGATCCCTTCACGGGCAGGGGGGGTTCGAGCTCTGTGGGACCCAGGTCGCAGCGCACACAGTCCCTTCTCGCAAAGTTCAGCCCAGACTTTAGAGAGTAGAAGCGTCTCGGTCCAAGTTTTCCGCCTCGGGGCAGGGTGGGGCCGTTTGAGCCAAGAGAGACTCTTAGCCCCCCAGGCAGGTCTCAGGCCCGAGACCCCCAGGGAGACCCGGTCCCTGGGCGTGGGTCCCGCCCGCCCGGGCCCGCCCCACCTGGCCCGGAACCGTGGCCGGCCCCTCTTCCCGGCCCCAGGTCCCTAGCTCTTCCCTGGCACTCTGCCTCTGGCGGGGTGGGAGACGGGCTGGCAAGTGTGGTCCACGGGAAAACGCGCGGTCCTCTGGGTGGCAGGGAGGGCCTCCGTTAACTCTGACACCAGCCCAGGGACCCTGTGCACCTGGCCTGATATCTCAAGGGAGGGGCACGTTGCCCGGAGGGATGCTCTTGGGGTGGGGCCTGCTTGCGCCTGCGCGGCCCCGCCTCTTGGCCCGAAACCACCCAGCCGCGGCTCGGACAAAAGCCATCTCCTGGGGGCCTCCCCCCTGTTCTTCCATCCGTAAAGGGGGACCCCTTTACGGATGGAAGAACAGGGGGATCTTCGCAGTGGTGGGGACGGGACGGAGGGGTCTGCGGGTTTGCAGCCACGTAGGCCAGTTGCTCGCACCCGGGCCCCATGTGTCCCAGCTCCATGGACGAGGTGGGCCGCTTATGGCGGGATGCAGGCGTCCTTCGGGGGTCAGGGGACGGCGTGGGCACTCCCCGGGCGAGAGAGGGAGCCTGGGACCCGAGAGAGCCCCGGGGAGAGTCCGAGGCCTGGCCGCAGAGGCTGCCATAGCCTCCCCGGGCTCCTACCATGGGGCCTGACCGTGTTCGCCCGAGGCCCAGGTTCACCGCAGGTGAATGCCTTTTGCGGACGCCAAGGACAGGAGGTCGCCGATTCCCTCACAGAGGTGGGGGTTCGAGCTCTGGGGGACTGAGGTCGCAGCGGTCACACTCCATTTTTGGGTGGTTCCGCAGAGACTGGAGGGTTGAAGCGGCTGGGTCCAAGTCTGCCGCCTTGTGGCAGGGTGGGGGCTTTGCAGGCGAAGCAAGGCTCTTAGCCTCCCAGGCGGGGCACAGGCCAGACTCCCCAAGGGAGAACCGGTCCTTGGTCGAGGGTCCCGCCCGCCCGCCCGGAACCGCTCCACCTGGCGCGGAACCGTGGCCGGCCCCTCTTCCAGGCACCAGGTCCCTAGTTCTTTCCTGGCACTCTGCCTCTGCGGGGGTGGGAGAGCTGCTGGGAAGTGTGGTCCACGGGAAAACGCGCGGTCCTCTGGGTGGCAGGGAGGGCCTCCGTTAACTCTGACACCAGCCCAGGGACCCTGTGCACCTGGCCTGATATCTCAAGGGGGGGGCACGTTGCCCGGAGGGATGCTCTTGGGGTGGGGCCTGCCTGCGCCTGCGCGGCCCCGCCTCTTGGCCCGAAACCACCCAGCCGCGGCTCGGACAAAAGCCATCTCCTGGGGGCCTCCCCCCTGTTCTTCCATCCGTAAAGGGGGACCCCTTTACGGATGGAAGAACAGGGGGATCTTCGCAGTGGTGGGGACGGGACGGAGGGGTCTGCGGGTTTGCAGCCACGTAGGCCAGTTGCTGGCACCCCGGCCCCATGTGTCCCAGCTCCATGGACGAGGTGGGCCGCTTATGGCGGGATGCAGGCGTCCTGCGGGGGTCAGGGGACGGCGTGGGCACTCCCCGGGCGAGAGAGGGCGCCTGGGACCCGAGAGAGCCCCGGGGAGAGTCCGAGGCCTGGCCGCAGAGGCTGCCATTGCCTCCCCGGGCTCCTACCATGGGGCCTGACCGTGTTCGCCCGAGGCCCAGGTTCACCGCAGGTGAATGCCTTTTGCGGACGCCAAGGACAGGAGGTCGCCGATTCCCTCACAGAGGTGGGGGTTCGAGCTCTGGGGGACTGAGGTCGCAGCGGTCACACTCCATTTTTGGGTGGTTCCGCAGAGACTGGAGGGTTGAAGCGGCTGGGTCCAAGTCTGCCGCCTTGTGGCAGGGTGGGGGCTTTGCAGGCGAAGCAAGGCTCTTAGCCTCCCAGGCGGGGCACAGGCCAGACTCCCCAAGGGAGAACCGGTCCTTGGTCGAGGGTCCCGCCCGCCCGCCCGGAACCGCTCCACCTGGCTCGGAACCGTGGCCGGCCCCTCTTCCAGGCACCAGGTCCCTAGTTCTTTCCTGGCACTCTGCCTCTGCGGGGGTGGGAGAGCTGCTGGGAAGTGTGGTCCACGGGAAAACGCGCGGTCCTCTGGGTGGCAGGGAGGGCCTCCGTTAACTATGACACCAGCCCAGGGACCCTGTGGACCTGGCCTGATATCTCAAGGGGGGGGCACGTTGCCCGGAGGGATGCTCTTGGGGTGGGGCCTGCCTGCGCCTGCGCGGCCCCGCCTCTTGGCCCGAAACCACCCAGCCGCGGCTCGGACAAAAGCCATCTCCTGGGGGCCTCCCCCCTGTTCTTCCATCCGTAAAGGGGGACCCCTTTACGGATGGAAGAACAGGGGGATCTTCGCAGTGGTTGGGACGGGACGGAGGGGTCTGCGGGTTTGCAGCCACGTAGGCCAGTTGCTCGCACCCCGGCCCCATGTGTCCCAGCTCCATGGACGAGGTGGGCCGCTTATGGCGGGATGCAGGCGTCCTGCGGGGGTCAGGGGACGGCGTGGGCACTCCCCGGGCGAGAGAGGGCGCCTGGGACCCGTGAGAGCACCCGGGAAAATGCCCAGCCCTGGCCCCCGGGGCTCCAGTGGCCTCCCCAGGCTCCTGCCGTGGGGCCTGGTCCCGCTCACCTGGGCCCAGGTTCTCCGCAGGTGAATGCCTTTTGCGGACACCAGGGACCACAGGCCGCGGATCCCTTCACGGGCAGGGGGGGTTCGAGCTCTGTGGGACCCAGGTCGCAGCGCACACAGTCCCTTCTCGCAAAGTTCAGCCCAGACTTTAGAGAGTAGAAGCGTCTCGGTCCAAGTTTTCCGCCTCGGGGCAGGGTGGGGCCGTTTGAGCCAAGAGAGACTCTTAGCCCCCCAGGCAGGTCTCAGGCCCGAGACCCCCAGGGAGACCCGGTCCCTGGGCGTGGGTCCCGCCCGCCCGGGCCCGCCCCACCTGGCCCGGAACCGTGGCCGGCCCCTCTTCCCGGCCCCAGGTCCCTAGCTCTTCCCTGGCACTCTGCCTCTGGCGGGGTGGGAGACGGGCTGGCAAGTGTGGTCCACGGGAAAACGCGCGGTCCTCTGGGTGGCAGGGAGGGCCTCCGTTAACTCTGACACCAGCCCAGGGACCCTGTGCACCTGGCCTGATATCTCAAGGGGGGGGCACGTTGCCCGGAGGGATGCTCTTGGGGTGGGGCCTGCCTGCGCCTGCGCGGCCCCGCCTCTTGGCCCGAAACCACCCAGCCGCGGCTCGGACAAAAGCCATCTCCTGGGGGCCTCCCCCCTGTTCTTCCATCCGTAAAGGGGTCCCCCTTTACGGATGGAAGAACAGGGGGGATCTTCGCAGTGGTGGGGACGGGACGGAGGGGTCTGCGGGTTTGCAGCCACGTAGGCCAGTTGCTCGCACCCTGGCCCCATGTGTCCCAGCTCCATGGACGAGGTGGGCCGCTTATGGCGGGATGCAGGCGTCCTTCGGGGGTCAGGGGACGGCGTGGGCACTCCCCGGGCGAGAGAGGGAGCCTGGGACCCGAGAGAGCCCCGGGGAGAGTCCGAGGCCTGGCCGCAGAGGCTGCCATAGACTCCCCGGTCTCCTACCATGGGGCCTGACCGTGTTCGCCCGAGGCCCAGGTTCACCGCAGGTGAATGCCTTTTGCGGACGCCAAGGACAGGAGGTCGCCGATTCCCTCACAGAGGTGGGGGTTCGAGCTCTGAAGGACTTAGGTCGCAGCGGTCACACTCCATTTTTGGGTGGTTCCGCAGAGACTGGAGGGTTGAAGCGGCTGGGTCCAAGTCTGCCGCCTTGTGGCAGGGTGGGGGCTTTGCAGGCGAAGCAAGGCTCTTAGCCTCCCAGGCGGGGCACAGGCCAGACTCCCCAAGGGAGAACCGGTCCTTGGTCGAGGGTCCCGCCCGCCCGCCCGGAACCGCTCCACCTGGCGCGGAACCGTGGCCGGCCCCTCTTCCAGGCACCAGGTCCCTAGTTCTTTCCTGGCACTCTGCCTCTGCGGGGGTGGGAGAGCTGCTGGGAAGTGTGGTCCACGGGAAAACGCGCGGTCCTCTGGGTGGCAGGGAGGGCCTCCGTTAACTCTGACACCAGCCCAGGGACCCTGTGCACCTGGCCTGATATCTCAAGGGGGGGGCACGTTGCCCGGAGGGATGCTCTTGGGGTGGGGCCTGCCTGCGCCTGCGCGGCCCCGCCTCTTGGCCCGAAACCACCCAGCCGCGGCTCGGACAAAAGCCATCTCCTGGGGGCCTCCCCCCTGTTCTTCCATCCGTAAAGGGGGACCCCTTTACGGATGGAAGAACAGGGGGATCTTCGCAGTGGTGGGGACGGGACGGAGGGGTCTGCGGGTTTGCAGCCACGTAGGCCAGTTGCTCGCACCCCGGCCCCATGTGTCCCAGCTCCATGGACGAGGTGGGCCGCTTATGGCGGGATGCAGGCGTCCTGCGGGGGTCAGGGGACGGCGTGGGCACTCCCCGGGCGAGAGAGGGCGCCTGGGACCCGAGAGAGCACCCGGGAAAATGCCCAGCCCTGGCCCCCGGGGCTCCAGTGGCCTCCCCAGGCTCCTGCCGTGGGGCCTGGTCCCGCTCACCTGGGCCCAGGTTCTCCGCAGGTGAATGCCTTTTGCGGACACCAGGGACCACAGGCCGCGGATCCCTTCACGGGCAGGGGGGGTTCGAGCTCTGTGGGACCCAGGTCGCAGCGCACACAGTCCCTTCTCGCAAAGTTCAGCCCAGACTTTAGAGAGTAGAAGCGTCTCGGTCCAAGTTTTCCGCCTCGGGGCAGGGTGGGGCCGTTTGAGCCAAGAGAGACTCTTAGCCCCCCAGGAAGGTCTCAGGACCGAGACCCCCAGGGAGACCCGGTCCCTGGGCGTGGGTCCCGCCCGCCCGGGCCCGCCCCACCTGGCCCGGAACCGTGGCCGGCCCCTCTTCCCGGCCCCAGGTCCCTAGCTCTTCCCTGGCACTCTGCCTCTGGCGGGGTGGGAGACGGGCTGGCAAGTGTGGTCCACGGGAAAACTCGCGGTCCTCTGGGTGGCAGGGAGGGCCTCCGTTAACTCTGACACCAGCCCAGGGACCCTGTGGACCTGACCTGATATCTCAAGCGGGGGGCACGTTGCCCGGAGGGATGCTCTTGTGGTGGGGCCTGCCTGCGCCTGCGCGGCCCCGCCTCTTGGCCCGAAACCACCCAGCCGCGGCTCCGACAAAAGCCATCTCCTGGGGGCCTCCCCCCTGTTCTTCCATCCGTAAAGGGGGACCCCTTTACGGATGGAAGAACAGGGGGATCTTCGCAGTGGTGGGGACGGGACGGAGGGGTCTGCGGGTTTGCAGCCACGTAGGCCAGTTGCTGGCACCCCGGCCCCATGTGTCCCAGCTCCATGGACGAGGTGGGCCGCTTATTGCGGGATGCAGGCGTCCTGCGGGGGTCAGGGGACGGCGTGGGCACTCCCCGGGCGAGAGAGGGCGCCTGGGACCCGAGAGAGCCCCGGGGAGAGTCCGAGGCCTGGCCGCAGAGGCAGCCATTGCCTCCCCGGGCTCCTACCATGGGGCCTGACCGTGTTCGCCCGAGGCCCAGGTTCACCGCAGGTGAATGCCTTTTGCGGACGCCAAGGACAGGAGGTCGCCGATTCCCTCACAGAGGTGGGGGTTCGAGCTCTGGGGGACTGAGGTCGCAGCGGTCACACTCCATTTTTGGGTGGTTCCGCAGAGACTGGAGGGTTGAAGCGGCTGGGTCCAAGTCTGCCGCCTTGTGGCAGGGTGGGGGCTTTGCAGGCGAAGCAAGGCTCTTAGCCTCCCAGGCGGGGCACAGGCCAGACTCCCCAAGGGAGAACCGGTCCTTGGTCGAGGGTCCCGCCCGCCCGCCCGGAACCGCTCCACCTGGCGCGGAACCGTGGCCGGCCCCTCTTCCAGGCACCAGGTCCCTAGTTCTTTCCTGGCACTCTGCCTATGCGGGGGTGGGAGAGCTGCTGGGAAGTGTGGTCCACGGGAAAACGCGCGGTCCTCTGGGTGGCAGGGAGGGCCTCCGTTAACTCTGACACCAGCCCAGGGACCCTGTGGACCTGGCCTGATATCTCAAGGGGGGGGCACGTTGCCCGGAGGGATGCTCTTGGGGTGGGGCCTGCCTGCGCCTGCGCGGCCCCGCCTCTTGGCCCGAAACCACCCAGCCGCGGCTCGGACAAAAGCCATCTCCTGGGGGCCTCCCCCCTGTTCTTCCATCCGTAAAGGGGGACCCCTTTACGGATGGAAGAACAGGGGGATCTTCGCAGTGGTGGGGACGGGACGGAGGGGTCTGCGGGTTTGCAGCCACGTAGGCCAGTTGCTCGCACCCCGGCCCCATGTGTCCCAGCTCCATGGACGAGGTGGGCCGCTTATGGCGGGATGCAGGCGTCCTGCGGGGGTCAGGGGACGGCGTGGGCACTCCCCGGGCGAGAGAGGGCGCCTGGGACCCGAGAGAGCACCCGGGAAAATGCCCAGCCCTGGCCCCCGGGGCTCCAGTGGCCTCCCCAGGCTCCTGCCGTGGGGCCTGGTCCCGCTCACCTGGGCCCAGGTTCTCCGCAGGTGAATGCCTTTTGCGGACACCAGGGACCACAGGCCGCGGATCCCTTCACGGGCAGGGGGGGTTCGAGCTCTGTGGGACCCAGGTCGCAGCGCACACAGTCCCTTCTCGCAAAGTTCAGCCCAGACTTTAGAGAGTAGAAGCGTCTCGGTCCAAGTTTTCCGCCTCGGGGCAGGGTGGGGCCGTTTGAGCCAAGAGAGACTCTTAGCCCCCCAGGCAGGTCTCAGGCCCGAGACCCCCAGGGAGACCCGGTCCCTGGGCGTTGGTCCCGCCCGCCCGGGCCCGCCCCACCTGGCCCGGAACCGTGGCCGGCCCCTCTTCCCGGCCCCAGGTCCCTAGCTCTTCCCTGGCACTCTGCCTCTGGCGGGGTGGGAGACGGGCTGGCAAGTGTGGTCCACGGGAAAACGCGCGGTCCTCTGGGTGGCAGGGAGGGCCTCCGTTAACTCTGACACCAGCCCAGGGACCCTGTGGACCTGACCTGATATCTCAAGCGGGGGGCACGTTGCCCGGAGGGATGCTCTTGTGGTGGGGCCTGCCTGCGCCTGCGCGGCCCCGCCTCTTGGCCCGAAACCACCCAGCCGCGGCTCCGACAAAAGCCATCTCCTGGGGGCCTCCCCCCTGTTCTTCCATCCGTAAAGGGGGACCCCTTTACGGATGGAAGAACAGGGGGATCTTCGCAGTGGTGGGGACGGGACGGAGGGGTCTGCGGGTTTGCAGCCACGTAGGCCAGTTGCTCGCACCCCGGCCCCATGTGTCCCAGCTCCATGGACGAGGTGGGCCGCTTATTGCGGGATGCAGGCGTCCTGCGGGGGTCAGGGGACGGCGTGGGCACTCCCCGGGCGAGAGAGGGCGCCTGGGACCCGAGAGAGCCCCGGGGAGAGTCCGAGGCCTGGCCGCAGAGGCAGCCATTGCCTCCCCGGGCTCCTACCATGGGGCCTGACCGTGTTCGCCCGAGGCCCAGGTTCACCGCAGGTGAATGCCTTTTGCGGACGCCAAGGACAGGAGGTCGCCGATTCCCTCACAGAGGTGGGGGTTCGAGCTCTGGGGGACTGAGGTCGCAGCGGTCACACTCCATTTTTGGGTGGTTCCGCAGAGACTGGAGGGTTGAAGCGGCTGGGTCCAAGTCTGCCGCCTTGTGGCAGGGTGGGGGCTTTGCAGGCGAAGCAAGGCTCTTAGCCTCCCAGGCGGGGCACAGGCCAGACTCCCCAAGGGAGAACCGGTCCTTGGTCGAGGGTCCCGCCCGCCCGCCCGGAACCGCTCCACCTGGCGCGGAACCGTGGCCGGCCCCTCTTCCAGGCACCAGGTCCCTAGTTCTTTCCTGGCACTCTGCCTCTGCGGGGGTGGGAGAGCTGCTGGGAAGTGTGGTCCACGGGAAAACGCGCGGTCCTCTGGGTGGCAGGGAGGGCCTCCGTTAACTCTGACACCAGCCCAGGGACCCTGTGGACCTGGCCTGATATCTCAAGGGGGGGGCACGTTGCCCGGAGGGATGCTCTTGGGGTGGGGCCTGCCTGCGCCTGCGCGGCCCCGCCTCTTGGCCCGAAACCACCCAGCCGCGGCTCGGACAAAAGCCATCTCCTGGGGGCCTCCCCCCTGTTCTTCCATCCGTAAAGGGGGACCCCTTTACGGATGGAAGAACAGGGGGATCTTCGCAGTGGTTGGGACGGGAAGGAGGGGTCTGCGGTTTTGCAGCCACGTAGGCCAGTTGCTCGCACCCCGGCCCCATGTGTCCCAGCTCCATGGACGAGGTGGGCCGCTTATGGCGGGATGCAGGCGTCCTGCGGGGGTCAGGGGACGGCGTGGGCACTCCCCGGGCGAGAGAGGGCGCCTGGGACCCGAGAGAGCACCCGGGAAAATGCCCAGCCCTGGCCCCCGGGGCTCCAGTGGCCTCCCCAGGCTCCTGCCGTGGGGCCTGGTCCCGCTCACCTGGGCCCAGGTTCTCCGCAGGTGAATGCCTTTTGCGGACACCAGGGACCACAGGCCGCGGATCCCTTCACGGGCAGGGGGGGTTCGAGCTCTGTGGGACCCAGGTCGCAGCGCACACAGTCCCTTCTCGCAAAGTTCAGCCCAGACTTTAGAGAGTAGAAGCGTCTCGGTCCAAGTTTTCCGCCTCGGGGCAGGGTGGGGCCGTTTGAGCCAAGAGAGACTCTTAGCCCCCCAGGCAGGTCTCAGGCCCGAGACCCCCAGGGAGACCCGGTCCCTGGGCGTGGGTCCCGCCCGCCCGGGCCCGCCCCACCTGGCCCGGAACCGTGGCCGGCCCCTCTTCCCGGCCCCAGGTCCCTAGCTCTTCCCTGGCACTCTGCCTCTGGCGGGGTGGGAGACGGGCTGGCAAGTGTGGTCCACGGGAAAACGCGCGGTCCTCTGGGTGGCAGGGAGGGCCTCCGTTAACTCTGACACCAGCCCAGGGACCCTGTGCACCTGGCCTGATATCTCAAGGGAGGGGCACGTTGCCCGGAGGGATGCTCTTGGGGTGGGGCCTGCCTGCGCCTGCGCGGCCCCGCCTCTTGGCCCGAAACCACCCAGCCGCGGCTCGGACAAAAGCCATCTCCTGGGGGCCTCCCCCCTGTTCTTCCATCCGTAAAGGGGGACCCCTTTACGGATGGAAGAACAGGGGGATCTTCGCAGTGGTGGGGACGGGACGGAGGGGTCTGCGGGTTTGCAGCCACGTAGGCCAGTTGCTCGCACCCCGGCCCCATGTGTCCCAGCTCCATGGACGAGGTGGGCCGCTTATGGCGGGATGCAGGCGTCCTGCGGGGGTCAGGGGACGGCGTGGGCACTCCCCGGGCGAGAGAGGGCGCCTGGGACCCGAGAGAGCACCCGGGAAAATGCCCAGCCCTGGCCCCCGGGGCTCCAGTGGCCTCCCCAGGCTCCTGCCGTGGGGCCTGGTCCCGCTCACCTGGGCCCAGGTTCTCCGCAGGTGAATGCCTTTTGCGGACACCAGGGACCACAGGCCGCGGATCCCTTCACGGGCAGGGGGGGTTCGAGCTCTGTGGGACCCAGGTCGCAGCGCACACAGTCCCTTCTCGCAAAGTTCAGCCCAGACTTTAGAGAGTAGAAGTGTCTCGGTCCAACATTTCCGCCTCGGGGCACGGTGGGGCCGTTTGAGCCAAGAGAGACTCTTAGCCCCCCAGGCAGGTCTCAGGCCCGAGACCCCCAGGGAGACCCGGTCCCTGGGCGTGGGTCCCGCCCGCCCGGGCCCGCCCCACCTGGCCCGGAACCGTGGCCGGCCCCTCTTCCCGGCCCCAGGTCCCTAGCTCTTCCCTGGCACTCTGCCTCTGGCGGGGTGGGAGACGAGCTGGCAAGTGTGGTCCACGGGAAAACGCGCGGTCCTCGGGGTGGCAGGGAGGGCCTCCGTTAACTCTGACACCAGCCCAGGGACCCTGTGCACCTGGCCTGATATCTCAAGGGGGGGGGCACGTTGCCCGGAGGGATGCTCTTGGGGTGGGGCCTGCTTGCGCCTGCGCGGCCCCGCCTCTTGGCCCGAAACCACCCAGCCGCGGCTCGGACAAAAGCCATCTCCTGGGGGCCTCCCCCCTGTTCTTCCATCCGTAAAGGGGGACCCCTTACGGATGGAAGAACAGGGGGATCTTCGCAGTGGTGGGGATGGGACGGAGGGGTCTGCGGGTTTGCAGCCACGTAGGCCAGTTGCTCGCACCCCGGCCCCATGTGTCCCAGCTCCATGGACGAGGTGGGCCGCTTATGGCGGGATGCAGGCGTCCTGCGGGGGTCAGGGGACGGCGTGGGCACTCCCCGGGCGAGAGAGGGCGCCTGGGACCCGAGAGAGCCCCGGGGAGAGTCCGAGGCCTGGCCGCAGAGGCTGCCATTGCCTCCCCGGGCTCCTACCATGGGGCCTGACCGTGTTCGCCCGAGGCCCAGGTTCACCGCAGGTGAATGCCTTTTGCGGACGCCAAGGACAGGAGGTCGCCGATTCCCTCACAGAGGTGGGGGTTCGAGCTCTGGGGGACTGAGGTCGCAGCGGTCACACTCCATTTTTGGGTGGTTCCGCAGAGACTGGAGGGTTGAAGCGGCTGGGTCCAAGTCTGCCGCCTTGTGGCAGGGTGGGGGCTTTGCAGGCGAAGCAAGGCTCTTAGCCTCCCAGGCGGGGCACAGGCCAGACTCCCCAAGGGAAAACCGGTCCTTGGTCCAGGGTCCCGCCCCCCCGCCCGGAACCGCTCCACCTGGCGCGGAACCGTGGCCGGCCCCTCTTCCAGGCACCAGGTCCCTAGTTCTTTCCTGGCACTCTGCCTCTGCGGGGGTGGGAGAGCTGCTGGGAAGTGTGGTCCACGGGAAATCGCGCGGTCCTCTGTGTGGCAGGGAGGGCCTCCGTTAACTCTGACACCAGCCCAGGGACCCTGTGGACCTGGCCTGATATCTCAAGGGGGGGGCACGTTGCCCGGAGGGATGCTCTTGGGGTGGGGCCTGCCTGCGCCTGCGCGGCCCCGCCTCTTGGCCCGAAACCACCCAGCCGCGGCTCGGACAAAAGCCATCTCCTGGGGGCCTCCCCCCTGTTCTTCCATCCGTAAAGGGGGACCCCTTTACGGATGGAAGAACAGGGGGATCTTCGCAGTGGTTGGGACGGGACGGAGGGGTCTGCGGGTTTGCAGCCACGTAGGCCAGTTGCTCGCACCCCGGCCCCATGTGTCCCAGCTCCATGGACGAGGTGGGCCGCTTATGGCGGGATGCAGGCGTCCTGCGGGGGTCAGGGGACGGCGTGGGCACTCCCCGGGCGAGAGAGGGCGCCTGGGACCCGAGAGAGCACCCGGGAAAATGCCCAGCCCTGGCCCCCGGGGCTCCAGTGGCCTCCCCAGGCTCCTGCCGTGGGGCCTGGTCCCGCTCACCTGGGCCCAGGTTCTCCGCAGGTGAATGCCTTTTGCGGACACCAGGGACCACAGGCCGCGGATCCCTTCACGGGCAGGGGGGGTTCAGGCTCTGTGGGACCCAGGTCGCAGCGCACACAGTCCCTTCTCGCAAAGTTCAGCCCAGACTTTAGAGAGTAGAAGCGTCTCGGTCCAAGTTTTCCGCCTCGGGGCAGGGTGGGGCCGTTTGAGCCAAGAGAGACTCTTAGCCCCCCAGGCAGGTCTCAGGCCCGAGACCCCCAGGGAGACCCGGTCCCTGGGCGTGGGTCCCGCCCGCCCGGGCCCGCCCCACCTGGCCCGGAACCGTGGCCGGCCCCTCTTCCCGGCCCCAGGTCCCTAGCTCTTCCCTGGCACTCTGCCTCTGGCGGGGTGGGAGACGGGCTGGCAAGTGTGGTCCACGGGAAAACGCGCGGTCCTCTGGGTGGCAGGGAGGGCCTCCGTTAACTCTGACACCAGCCCAGGGACCCTGTGCACCTGGCCTGATATCTCAAGGGGGGGGCACGTTGCCCGAAGGGATGCTCTTGGGGTGGGGCCTGCCTGCGCCTGCGCGGCCCCGCCTCTTGGCCCGAAACCACCCAGCCGCGGCTCGGACAAAAGCCATCTCCTGGGGGCCTCCCCCCTGTTCTTCCATCCGTAAAGGGGTCCCCCTTTACGGATGGAAGAACAGGGGGGATCTTCGCAGTGGTGGGGACGGGACGGAGGGGTCTGCGGGTTTGCAGCCACGTAGGCCAGTTGCTCGCACCCTGGCCCCATGTGTCCCAGCTCCATGGACGAGGTGGGCCGCTTATGGCGGGATGCAGGCGTCCTTCGGGGGTCAGGGGACGGCGTGGGCACTCCCCGGGCGAGAGAGGGAGCCTGGGACCCGAGAGAGCCCCGGGGAGAGTCCGAGGCCTGGCCGCAGAGGCTGCCATAGACTCCCCGGTCTCCTACCATGGGGCCTGACCGTGTTCGCCCGAGGCCCAGGTTCACCGCAGGTGAATGCCTTTTGCGGACGCCAAGGACAGGAGGTTGCCGATTCCCTCACAGAGGTGGGGGTTCGAGCTCTGAAGGACTGAGGTCGCAGCGGTCACACTCCATTTTTGGGTGGTTCCGCAGAGACTGGAGGGTTGAAGCGGCTGGGTCCAAGTCTGCCGCCTTGTGGCAGGGTGGGGGCTTTGCAGGCGAAGCAAGGCTCTTAGCCTCCCAGGCGGGGCACAGGCCAGACTCCCCAAGGGAGAACCGGTCCTTGGTCGAGGGTCCCGCCCGCCCGCCCGGAACCGCTCCACCTGGCGCGGAACCGTGGCCGGCCCCTCTTCCAGGCACCAGGTCCCTAGTTCTTTCCTGGCACTCTGCCTCTGCGGGGGTGGGAGAGCTGCTGGGAAGTGTGGTCCACGGGAAAACGCGCGGTCCTCTGGGTGGCAGGGAGGGCCTCCGTTAACTCTGACACCAGCCCAGGGACCCTGTGCACCTGGCCTGATATCTCAAGGGGGGGGCACGTTGCCCGGAGGGATGCTCTTGGGGTGGGGCCTGCCTGCGCCTGCGCGGCCCCGCCTCTTGGCCCGAAACCACCCAGCCGCGGCTCGGACAAAAGCCATCTCCTGGGGGCCTCCCCCCTGTTCTTCCATCCGTAAAGGGGGACCCCTTTACGGATGGAAGAACAGGGGGATCTTCGCAGTGGTGGGGACGGGACGGAGGGGTCTGCGGGTTTGCAGCCACGTAGGCCAGTTGCTCGCACCCCGGCCCCATGTGTCCCAGCTCCATGGACGAGGTGGGCCGCTTATGGCGGGATGCAGGCGTCCTGCGGGGGTCAGGGGACGGCGTGGGCACAACCCGGGCGAGAGAGGGCGCCTGGGACCCGAGAGAGCACCCGGGAAAATGCCCAGCCCTGGCCCCCGGGGCTCCAGTGGCCTCCCCAGGCTCCTGCCGTGGGGCCTGGTCCCGCTCACCTGGGCCCAGGTTCTCCGCAGGTGAATGCCTTTTGCGGACACCAGGGACCACAGGCCGCGGATCCCTTCACGGGCAGGGGGGGTTCGAGCTCTGTGGGACCCAGGTCGCAGCGCACACAGTCCCTTCTCGCAAAGTTCAGCCCAGACTTTAGAGAGTAGAAGCGTCTCGGTCCAAGTTTTCCGCCTCGGGGCAGGGTGGGGACGTTTGAGCCAAGAGAGACTCTTAGCCCCCCAGGCAGGTCTCAGGCCCGAGACCCCCAGGGAGACCCGGTCCCTGGGCGTGGGTCCCGCCCGCCCGGGCCCGCCCCACCTGGCCCGGAACCGTGGCCGGCCCCTCTTCCCGGCCCCAGGTCCCTAGCTCTTCCCTGGCACTCTGCCTCTGGCGGGGTGGGAGACGGGCTGGCAAGTGTGGTCCACGGGAAAATGCGCGGTCCTCTGGGTGGCAGGGAGGGCCTCCGTTAACTCTGACACCAGCCCAGGGACCCTGTGGACCTGGCCTGATATCTCAAGGGGGGGGCACGTTGTCGGGAGGGATGCTCTTGGGGTGGGGCCTGCTTGCGCCTGCGCGGCCCCGCCTCTTGGCCCGAAACCACCCAGCCGCGGCTCGGACAAAAGCCATCTCCTGGGGGCCTCCCCCCTGTTCTTCCATCCGTAAAGGGGGACCCCTTTACGGATGGAAGAACAGGGGGATCTTCGCAGTGGTGGGGACGGGACGGAGGGGTCTGCGGGTTTGCAGCCACGTAGGCCAGGTGCTCGCACCCAGGCCCCATGTGTCCCAGCTCCATGGACGAGGTGGGCCGCTTATGGCGGGATGCAGGCGTCCTGCGGGGGTCAGGGGACGGCGTGGGCACTCCCCGGGCGAGAGAGGGCGCCTGGGACCCGAGAGAGCCCCGGGGAGAGTCCGAGGCCTGGCCGCAGAGGCTGCCATTGCCTCCCCGGGCTCCTACCATGGGGCCTGACCGTGTTCGCCCGAGGCCCAGGTTCACCGCAGGTGAATGCCTTTTGCGGACGCCAAGGACAGGAGGTCGCCGATTCCCTCACAGAGGTGGGGGTTCGAGCTCTGGGGGACTGAGGTCGCAGCGGTCACACTCCATTTTTGGGTGGTTCCGCAGAGACTGGAGGGTTGAAGCGGCTGGGTCCAAGTCTGCCGCCTTGTGGCAGGGTGGGGGCTTTGCAGGCGAAGCAAGGCTCTTAGCCTCCCAGGCGGGGCACAGGCCAGACTCCCAAAGGGAAAACCGGTCCTTGGTCGAGGGTCCCGAACGCCCGCCCGGAACCGCTCCACCTGGCGCGGAACCGTGGCCGACCCCTCTTCCAGGCACCAGGTCCCTAGTTCTTTCCTGGCACTCTGCCTCTGCGGGGGTGGGAGAGCTGCTGGGAAGTGTGGTTCACGGGAAAACGCGCGGTCCTCTGAGTGGCAGGGAGGGCCTCCGTTAACTCTGACACCAGCCCTGGGACCCTGTGGACCTGGCCTGATATCTCAAGGGGGGGGCACGTTGCCCGGAGGGATGCTCTTGGGGTGGGGCCTGCCTGCGCCTGCGCGGCCCCGCCTCTTGGCCCGAAACCACCCAGCCGCGGCTCGGACAAAAGCCATCTCCTGGGGGCCTCCCCCCTGTTCTTCCATCCGTAAAGGGGGACCCCTTTACGGATGGAAGAACAGGGGGATCTTCGCAGTGGTGGGGACGGGACGGAGGGGTCTGCGGGTTTGCAGCCACGTAGGCCAGTTGCTCGCACCCCGGCCCCATGTGTCCCAGCTCCATGGACGAGGTGGGCCGCTTATGGCGGGATGCAGGCGTCCTGCGGGGGTCAGGGGACGGCGTGGGCACTCCCCGGGCGAGAGAGGGCGCCTGGGACCCGAGAGAGCACCCGGGAAAATGCCCAGCCCTGGCCCCCGGGGCTCCAGTGGCCTCCCCAGGCTCCTGCCGTGGGGCCTGGTCCCGCTCACCTGGGCCCAGGTTCTCCGCAGGTGAATGCCTTTTGCGGACACCAGGGACCACAGGCCGCGGATCCCTTCACGGGCTGGGGGGGTTCGAGCTCTGTGGGACCCAGGTCGCAGCGCACACAGTCCCTTCTCGCAAAGTTCAGCCCAGACTTTGGAGAGTAGAAGTGTCTCGGTCCAAAATTTCCGCCTCGGGGCAGGGTGGGGCCGTTTGAGCCAAGAGAGACTCTTAGCCCCCCAGGCAGGTCTCAGGCCCGAGACTCCCAGGGAGACCCGGTCCCTGGGCGTGGGTCCCGCCCGCCCGGGCCCGCCCCACCTGGCCCGGAACCGTGGCCGGCCCCTCTTCCCGGCCCCAGGTCCCTAGCTCTTCCCTGGCACTCTGCCTCTGGTGGGGTGGGAGACGAGCTGGCAAGTGTGGTCCACGGGAAAACGCGCGGTCCTCGGGGTGGCAGGGAGGGCCTCCGTTAACTCTGACACCAGCCCAGGGACCCTGTGCACCTGGCCTGATATCTCAAGGGGGGGGCACGTTGCCCGGAGGGATGCTCTTGGGGTGGGGCCTGCTTGCGCCTGCGCGGCCCCGCCTCTTGGCCCGAAACCACCCAGCCGCGGCTCGGACAAAAGCCATCTCCTGGGGGCCTCCCCCCTGTTCTTCCATCCGTAAAGGGGGACCCCTTACGGATGGAAGAACAGGGGGATCTTCGCAGTGGTGGGGACGGGACGGAGGGGTCTGCGGGTTTGCAGCCACGTAGGCCAGTTGCTCGCACCCCGGCCCCATGTGTCCCAGCTCCATGGACGAGGTGGGCCGCTTATGGCGGGATGCAGGCGTCCTGCGGGGGTCAGGGGACGGCGTGGGCACTCCCCGGGCGAGAGAGGGCGCCTGGGACCCGAGAGAGCCCCGGGGAGAGTCCGAGGCCTGGCCGCAGAGGCTGCCATTGCCTCCCCGGGCTCCTACCATGGGGCCTGACCGTGTTCGCCCGAGGCCCAGGTTCACCGCAGGTGAATGCCTTTTGCGGACGCCAAGGACAGGAGGTCGCCGATTCCCTCACAGAGGTGGGGGTTCGAGCTCTGGGGGACTGAGGTCGCAGCGGTCACACTCCATTTTTGGGTGGTTCCGCAGAGACTGGAGGGTTGAAGCGGCTGGGTCCAAGTCTGCCGCCTTGTGGCAGGGTGGGGGCTTTGCAGGCGAAGCAAGGCTCTTAGCCTCCCAGGCGGGGCACAGGCCAGACTCCCCAAGGGAAAACCGGTCCTTGGTCCAGGGTCCCGCCCCCCCGCCCGGAACCGCTCCACCTGGCGCGGAACCGTGGCCGGCCCCTCTTCCAGGCACCAGGTCCCTAGTTCTTTCCTGGCACTCTGCCTCTGCGGGGGTGGGAGAGCTGCTGGGAAGTGTGGTCCACGGGAAATCGCGCGGTCCTCTGTGTGGCAGGGAGGGCCTCCGTTAACTCTGACACCAGCCCAGGGACCCTGTGGACCTGGCCTGATATCTCAAGGGGGGGGCACGTTGCCCGGAGGGATGCTCTTGGGGTGGGGCCTGCCTGCGCCTGCGCGGCCCCGCCTCTTGGCCCGAAACCACCCAGCCGCGGCTCGGACAAAAGCCATCTCCTGGGGGCCTCCCCCCTGTTCTTCCATCCGTAAAGGGGGACCCCTTTACGGATGGAAGAACAGGGGGATCTTCGCAGTGGTTGGGACGGGACGGAGGGGTCTGCGGGTTTGCAGCCACGTAGGCCAGTTGCTCGCACCCCGGCCCCATGTGTCCCAGCTCCATGGACGAGGTGGGCCGCTTATGGCGGGATGCAGGCGTCCTGCGGGGGTCAGGGGACGGCGTGGGCACTCCCCGGGCGAGAGAGGGCGCCTGGGACCCGAGAGAGCACCCGGGAAAATGCCCAGCCCTTGCTCCCGTGGCTCCAGTGGCCTCCCCAGGCTCCTGCCGTGGGGCCTGGTCCCGCTCACCTGGGCCCAGGTTCTCCGCAGGTGAATGCCTTTTGCGGACACCAGGGACCACAGGCCGCGGATCCCTTCACGGGCAGGGGGGGTTCAGGCTCTGTGGGACCCAGGTCGCAGCGCACACAGTCCCTTCTCGCAAAGTTCAGCCCAGACTTTAGAGAGTAGAAGCGTCTCGGTCCAAGTTTTCCGCCTCGGGGCAGGGTGGGGCCGTTTGAGCCAAGAGAGACTCTTAGCCCCCCAGGCAGGTCTCAGGCCCGAGACCCCCAGGGAGAACCGGTCCCTGGGCGTGGGTCCCGCCCGCCCGGGCCCGCCCCACCTGGCCCGGAACCGTGGCCGGCCCCTCTTCCCGGCCCCAGGTCCCTAGCTCTTCCCTGGCACTCTGCCTCTGGCGGGGTGGGAGACGGGCTGGCAAGTGTGGTCCACGGGAAAACGCGCGGTCCTCTGGGTGGCAGGGAGGGCCTCCGTTAACTCTGACACCAGCCCAGGGACCCTGTGCACCTGGCCTGATATCTCAAGGGGGGGGCACGTTGCCCGGAGGGATGCTCTTGGGGTGGGGCCTGCTTGCGCCTGCGCGGCCCCGCCTCTTGGCCCGAAACCACCCAGCCGCGGCTCGGACAAAAGCCATCTCCTGGGGGCCTCCCCCCTGTTCTTCCACCCGTAAAGGGGGACCCCTTTACGGATGGAAGAACAGGGGGATCTTCGCAGTGGTGGGGACGGGACGGAGGGGTCTGCGGGTTTGCAGCCACGTAGGCCAGTTGCTGGCACCCCGGCCCCATGTGTCCCAGCTCCATGGACGAGGTGGGCCGCTTATTGCGGGATGCAGGCGTCCTGCGGGGGTCAGGGGACGGCGTGGGCACTCCCCGGGCGAGAGAGGGCGCCTGGGACACGAGAGAGCCCCGGGGAGAGTCCGAGGCCTGGCCGCAGAGGCTGCCATTGCCTCCCCGGGCTCCTACCATGGGGCCTGACCGTGTTCGCCCGAGGCCCAGGTTCACCGCAGGTGAATGCCTTTTGCGGACGCCAAGGACAGGAGGTCGCCGATTCCCTCACAGAGGTGGGGGTTCGAGCTCTGGGGGACTGAGGTCGCAGCGGTCACACTCCATTTTTGGGTGGTTCCGCAGAGACTGGAGGGTTGAAGCGGCTGGGTCCAAGTCTGCCGCCTTGTGGCAGGGTGGGGGCTTTGCAGGCGAAGCAAGGCTCTTAGCCTCCCAGGCGGGGCACAGGCCAGACTCCCCAAGGGAGAACCGGTCCTTGGTCGAGGGTCCCGCCCGCCCGCCCGGAACCGCTCCACCTGGCGCGGAACCGTGGCCGGCCCCTCTTCCAGGCACCAGGTCCCTAGTTCTTTCCTGGCACTCTGCCTCTGCGGGGGTGGGAGAGCTGCTGGGAAGTGTGGTCCACGGGAAAACGCGCGGTCCTCTGGGTGGCAGGGAGGGCCTCCGTTAACTCTGACACCAGCCCAGGGACCCTGTGGACCTGGCCTGATATCTCAAGGGGGGGGCACGTTGCCCGGAGGGATGCTCTTGGGGTGGGGCCTGCCTGCGCCTGCGCGGCCCCGCCTCTTGGCCCGAAACCACCCAGCCGCGGCTCGGACAAAAGCCATCTCCTGGGGGCCTCCCCCCTGTTCTTCCATCCGTAAAGGGGGACCCCTTTACGGATGGAAGAACAGGGGGATCTTCGCAGTGGTGGGGACGGGACGGAGGGGTCTGCGGGTTTCCAGCCACGTAGGCCAGTTGCTCGCACCCCGGCCCCATGTGTCCCAGCTCCATGGACGAGGTGGGCCGCTTATGGCGGGATGCAGGCGTCCTGCGGGGGTCAGGGGACGGCGTGGGAACTCCCCGGGCGAGAGAGGGCGCCTGGGACCCGAGAGAGCACCCGGGAAAATGCCCAGCCCTGGCCCCCGGGGCTCCAGTGGCCTCCCCAGGCTCCTGCCGTGGGGCCTGGTCCCGCTCACCTGGGTCCAGGTTCTCCGCAGGTGAATGCCTTTTGCGGACACCAGGGACCACAGGCCGCGGATCCCTTCACGGGCAGGGAGGGTTCGAGCTCTGTGGGACCCAGGTCGCAGCGCACACAGTCCCTTCTCGCAAAGTTCAGCCCAGACTTTAGAGAGTAGAAGCGTCTCGGTCCAAGTTTTCCGCCTCGGGGCAGGGTGGGGCCGTTTGAGCCAAGAGAGACTCTTAGCCCCCCAGGCAGGTCTCAGGCCCGAGACCCCCAGGGAGACCCGGTCCCTGGGCGTGGGTCCCGCCCGCCCGGGCCCGCCCCACCTGGCCCGGAACCGTGGCCGGCCCCTCTTCCCGGCCCCAGGTCCCTAGCTCTTCCCTGGCACTCTGCCTCTGGCGGGGTGGGAGACGGGCTGGCAAGTGTGGTCCACGGGAAAACGCGCGGTCCTCTGGGTGGCAGGGAGGGCCTCCGTTAACTCTGACACCAGCCCAGGGACCCTGTGCACCTGGCCTGATATCTCAAGGGGGGGGCACGTTGCCCGGAGGGATGCTCTTGGGGTGGGGCCTGCCTGCGCCTGCGCGGCCCCGCCTCTTGGCCCGAAACCACCCAGCCGCGGCTCGGACAAAAGCCATCTCCTGGGGGCCTCCCCCCTGTTCTTCCATCCGTAAAGGGGGACCCCTTTACGGATGGAAGAACAGGGGGATCTTCGCAGTGGTTGGGACGGGACGGAGGGGTCTGCGGGTTTGCAGCCACGTAGGCCAGTTGCTCGCACCCCGGCCCCATGTGTCCCAGCTCCATGGACGAGGTGGGCCGCTTATGGCGGGATGCAGGCGTCCTGCGGGGGTCAGGGGACGGCGTGGGCACTCCCCGGGCGAGAGAGGGCGCCTGGGACCCGAGAGAGCACCCGGGAAAATGCCCAGCCCTGGCCCCCGGGGCTCCAGTGGCCTCCCCAGGCTCCTGCCGTGGGGCCTGGTCCCGCTCACCTGGGCCCAGGTTCTCCGCAGGTGAATGCCTTTTGCGGACACCAGGGACCACAGGCCGCGGATCCCTTCACGGGCAGGGGGGGTTCGAGCTCTGTGGGACCCAGGTCGCAGCGCACACAGTCCCTTCTCGCAAAGTTCAGCCCAGACTTTGGAGAGTAGAAGTGTCTCGGTCCAAAATTTCCGCCTCGGGGCAGGGTGGGGCCGTTTGAGCCAAGAGAGACTCTTAGCCCCCCAGGCAGGTCTCAGGCCCGAGACCCCCAGGGAGACCCGGTCCCTGGGCGTGGGTCCCGCCCGCCCGGGCCCGCCCCACCTGGCCCGGAACCGTGGCCGGCCCCTCTTCCCGGCCCCAGGTCCCTAGCTCTTCCCTGGCACTCTGCCTCTGGTGGGGTGGGAGACGAGCTGGCAAGTGTGGTCCACGGGAAAACGCGCGGTCCTCGGGGTGGCAGGGAGGGCCTCCGTTAACTCTGACACCAGCCCAGGGACCCTGTGCACCTGGCCTGATATCTCAAGGGGGGGGCACGTTGCCCGGAGGGATGCTCTTGGGGTGGGGCCTGCTTGCGCCTGCGCGGCCCCGCCTCTTGGCCCGAAACCACCCAGCCGCGGCTCGGACAAAAGCCATCTCCTGGGGGCCTCCCCCCTGTTCTTCCATCCGTAAAGGGGGACCCCTTACGGATGGAAGAACAGGGGGATCTTCGCAGTGGTGGGGACGGGACGGAGGGGTCTGCGGGTTTGCAGCCACGTAGGCCAGTTGCTCGCACCCCGGCCCCATGTGTCCCAGCTCCATGGACGAGGTGGGCCGCTTATGGCGGGATGCAGGCGTCCTGCGGGGGTCAGGGGACGGCGTGGGCACTCCCCGGGCGAGAGAGGGCGCCTGGGACCCGAGAGAGCCCCGGGGAGAGTCCGAGGCCTGGCCGCAGAGGCTGCCATTGCCTCCCCGGGCTCCTACCATGGGGCCTGACCGTGTTCGCCCGAGGCCCAGGTTCACCGCAGGTGAATGCCTTTTGCGGACGCCAAGGACAGGAGGTCGCCGATTCCCTCACAGAGGTGGGGGTTCGAGCTCTGGGGGACTGAGGTCGCAGCGGTCACACTCCATTTTTGGGTGGTTCCGCAGAGACTGGAGGGTTGAAGCGGCTGGGTCCAAGTCTGCCGCCTTGTGGCAGGGTGGGGGCTTTGCAGGCGAAGCAAGGCTCTTAGCCTCCCAGGCGGGGCACAGGCCAGACTCCCCAAGGGAAAACCGGTCCTTGGTCCAGGGTCCCGCCCCCCCGCCCGGAACCGCTCCACCTGGCGCGGAACCGTGGCCGGCCCCTCTTCCAGGCACCAGGTCCCTAGTTCTTTCCTGGCACTCTGCCTCTGCGGGGGTGGGAGAGCTGCTGGGAAGTGTGGTCCACGGGAAATCGCGCGGTCCTCTGTGTGGCAGGGAGGGCCTCCGTTAACTCTGACACCAGCCCAGGGACCCTGTGGACCTGGCCTGATATCTCAAGGGGGGGGCACGTTGCCCGGAGGGATGCTCTTGGGGTGGGGCCTGCCTGCGCCTGCGCGGCCCCGCCTCTTGGCCCGAAACCACCCAGCCGCGGCTCGGACAAAAGCCATCTCCTGGGGGCCTCCCCCCTGTTCTTCCATCCGTAAAGGGGGACCCCTTTACGGATGGAAGAACAGGGGGATCTTCGCAGTGGTTGGGACGGGACGGAGGGGTCTGCGGGTTTGCAGCCACGTAGGCCAGTTGCTCGCACCCCGGCCCCATGTGTCCCAGCTCCATGGACGAGGTGGGCCGCTTATGGCGGGATGCAGGCGTCCTGCGGGGGTCAGGGGACGGCGTGGGCACTCCCCGGGCGAGAGAGGGCGCCTGGGACCCGAGAGAGCACCCGGGAAAATGCCCAGCCCTTGCTCCCGTGGCTCCAGTGGCCTCCCCAGGCTCCTGCCGTGGGGCCTGGTCCCGCTCACCTGGGCCCAGGTTCTCCGCAGGTGAATGCCTGTTGCGGACACCAGGGACCACAGGCCGCGGATCCCTTCACGGGCAGGGGGGGTTCAGGCTCTGTGGGACCCAGGTCGCAGCGCACACAGTCCCTTCTCGCAAAGTTCAGCCCAGACTTTAGAGAGTAGAAGCGTCTCGGTCCAAGTTTTCCGCCTCGGGGCAGGGTGGGGCCGTTTGAGCCAAGAGAGACTCTTAGCCCCCCAGGCAGGTCTCAGGCCCGAGACCCCCAGGGAGAACCGGTCCCTGGGCGTGGGTCCCGCCCGCCCGGGCCCGCCCCACCTGGCCCGGAACCGTGGCCGGCCCCTCTTCCCGGCCCCAGGTCCCTAGCTCTTCCCTGGCACTCTGCCTCTGGCGGGGTGGGAGACGGGCTGGCAAGTGTGGTCCACGGGAAAACGCGCGGTCCTCTGGGTGGCAGGGAGGGCCTCCGTTAACTCTGACACCAGCCCAGGGACCCTGTGCACCTGGCCTGATATCTCAAGGGGGGGGCACGTTGCCCGGAGGGATGCTCTTGGGGTGGGGCCTGCTTGCGCCTGCGCGGCCCCGCCTCTTGGCCCGAAACCACCCAGCCGCGGCTCGGACAAAAGCCATCTCCTGGGGGCCTCCCCCCTGTTCTTCCACCCGTAAAGGGGGACCCCTTTACGGATGGAAGAACAGGGGGATCTTCGCAGTGGTGGGGACGGGACGGAGGGGTCTGCGGGTTTGCAGCCACGTAGGCCAGTTGCTGGCACCCCGGCCCCATGTGTCCCAGCTCCATGGACGAGGTGGGCCGCTTATTGCGGGATGCAGGCGTCCTGCGGGGGTCAGGGGACGGCGTGGGCACTCCCCGGGCGAGAGAGGGCGCCTGGGACACGAGAGAGCCCCGGGGAGAGTCCGAGGCCTGGCCGCAGAGGCTGCCATTGCCTCCCCGGGCTCCTACCATGGGGCCTGACCGTGTTCGCCCGAGGCCCAGGTTCACCGCAGGTGAATGCCTTTTGCGGACGCCAAGGACAGGAGGTCGCCGATTCCCTCACAGAGGTGGGGGTTCGAGCTCTGGGGGACTGAGGTCGCAGCGGTCACACTCCATTTTTGGGTGGTTCCGCAGAGACTGGAGGGTTGAAGCGGCTGGGTCCAAGTCTGCCGCCTTGTGGCAGGGTGGGGGCTTTGCAGGCGAAGCAAGGCTCTTAGCCTCCCAGGCGGGGCACAGGCCAGACTCCCCAAGGGAGAACCGGTCCTTGGTCGAGGGTCCCGCCCGCCCGCCCGGAACCGCTCCACCTGGCGCGGAACCGTGGCCGGCCCCTCTTCCAGCCACCAGGTCCCTAGTTCTTTCCTGGCACTCTGCCTCTGCGGGGGTGGGAGAGCTGCTGGGAAGTGTGGTCCACGGGAAAACGCGCGGTCCTCTGGGTGGCAGGGAGGGCCTCCGTTAACTCTGACACCAGCCCAGGGACCCTGTGGACCTGGCCTGATATCTCAAGGGGGGGGCACGTTGCCCGGAGGGATGCTCTTGGGGTGGGGCCTGCCTGCGCCTGCGCGGCCCCGCCTCTTGGCCCGAAACCACCCAGCCGCGGCTCGGACAAAAGCCATCTCCTGGGGGCCTCCCCCCTGTTCTTCCATCCGTAAAGGGGGACCCCTTTACGGATGGAAGAACAGGGGGATCTTCGCAGTGGTGGGGACGGGACGGAGGGGTCTGCGGGTTTCCAGCCACGTAGGCCAGTTGCTCGCACCCCGGCCCCATGTGTCCCAGCTCCATGGACGAGGTGGGCCGCTTATGGCGGGATGCAGGCGTCCTGCGGGGGTCAGGGGACGGCGTGGGAACTCCCCGGGCGAGAGAGGGCGCCTGGGACCCGAGAGAGCACCCGGGAAAATGCCCAGCCCTGGCCCCCGGGGCTCCAGTGGCCTCCCCAGGCTCCTGCCGTGGGGCCTGGTCCCGCTCACCTGGGTCCAGGTTCTCCGCAGGTGAATGCCTTTTGCGGACACCAGGGACCACAGGCCGCGGATCCCTTCACGGGCAGGGAGGGTTCGAGCTCTGTGGGACCCAGGTCGCAGCGCACACAGTCCCTTCTCGCAAAGTTCAGCCCAGACTTTAGAGAGTAGAAGCGTCTCGGTCCAAGTTTTCCGCCTCGGGGCAGGGTGGGGCCGTTTGAGCCAAGAGAGACTCTTAGCCCCCCAGGCAGGTCTCAGGCCCGAGACCCCCAGGGAGACCCGGTCCCTGGGCGTGGGTCCCGCCCGCCCGGGCCCGCCCCACCTGGCCCGGAACCGTGGCCGGCCCCTCTTCCCGGCCCCAGGTCCCTAGCTCTTCCCTGGCACTCTGCCTCTGGCGGGGTGGGAGACGGGCTGGCAAGTGTGGTCCACGGGAAAACGCGCGGTCCTCTGGGTGGCAGGGAGGGCCTCCGTTAACTCTGACACCAGCCCAGGGACCCTGTGCACCTGGCCTGATATCTCAAGGGGGGGGCACGTTGCCCGGAGGGATGCTCTTGGGGTGGGGCCTGCCTGCGCCTGCGCGGCCCCGCCTCTTGGCCCGAAACCACCCAGCCGCGGCTCGGACAAAAGCCATCTCCTGGGGGCCTCCCCCCTGTTCTTCCATCCGTAAAGGGGGACCCCTTTACGGATGGAAGAACAGGGGGATCTTCGCAGTGGTTGGGACGGGACGGAGGGGTCTGCGGGTTTGCAGCCACGTAGGCCAGTTGCTCGCACCCCGGCCCCATGTGTCCCAGCTCCATGGACGAGGTGGGCCGCTTATGGCGGGATGCAGGCGTCCTGCGGGGGTCAGGGGACGGCGTGGGCACTCCCCGGGCGAGAGAGGGCGCCTGGGACCCGAGAGAGCACCCGGGAAAATGCCCAGCCCTGGCCCCCGGGGCTCCAGTGGCCTCCCCAGGCTCCTGCCGTGGGGCCTGGTCCCGCTCACCTGGGCCCAGGTTCTCCGCAGGTGAATGCCTTTTGCGGACACCAGGGACCACAGGCCGCGGATCCCTTCACGGGCAGGGGGGGTTCGAGCTCTGTGGGACCCAGGTCGCAGCGCACACAGTCCCTTCTCGCAAAGTTCAGCCCAGACTTTAGAGAGTAGAAGCGTCTCGGTCCAAGTTTTCCGCCTCGGGGCAGGGTGGGGCCGTTTGAGCCAAGAGAGACTCTTAGCCCCCCAGGCAGGTCTCAGGCCCGAGACCCCCAGGGAGACCCGGTCCCTGGGCGTGGGTCCCGCCCGCCCGGGCCCGCCCCACCTGGCCCGGAACCGTGGCCGGCCCCTCTTCCCGGCCCCAGGTCCCTAGCTCTTCCCTGGCACTCTGCCTCTGGCGGGGTGGGAGACGGGCTGGCAAGTGTGGTCCACGGGAAAACGCGCGGTCCTCTGGGTGGCAGGGAGGGCCTCCGTTAACTCTGACACCAGCCCAGGGACCCTGTGCACCTGGCCTGATATCTCAAGGGGGGGGCACGTTGCCCGGAGGGATGCTCTTGGGGTGGGGCCTGCCTGCGCCTGCGCGGCCCCGCCTCTTGGCCCGAAACCACCCAGCCGCGGCTCGGACAAAAGCCATCTCCTGGGGGCCTCCCCCCTGTTCTTCCATCCGTAAAGGGGGACCCCTTTACGAATGGAAGAACAGGGGGATCTTCGCAGTGGTGGGGACGGGACGGAGGGGTCTGCGGGTTTGCAGCCACGTAGGCCAGTTGCTCGCACCCGGGCCCCATGTGTCCCAGCTCCATGGACGAGGTGGGCCGCTTATGGCGGGATGCAGGCGTCCTTCGGGGGTCAGGGGACGGCGTGGGCACTCCCCGGGCGAGAGAGGGCGCCTGGGACCCGAGAGAGCCCCGGGGAGAGTCCGAGGCCTGGCCGCAGAGGCTGCCATAGCCTCCCCGGGCTCCTACCATGGGGCCTGACCGTGTTCGCCCGAGGCCCAGGTTCACCGCAGGTGAATGCCTTTTGCGGACGCCAAGGACAGGAGGTCGCCGATTCCCTCACAGAGGTGGGGGTTCGAGCTCTGGGGGACTGAGGTCGCAGCGGTCACACTCCATTTTTGGGTGGTTCCGCAGAGACTGGAGGGTTGAAGCGGCTGGGTCCAAGTCTGCCGCCTTGTGGCAGGGTGGGGGCTTTGCAGGCGAAGCAAGGCTCTTAGCCTCCCAGGCGGGGCACAGGCCAGACTCCCCAAGGGAGAACCGGTCCTTGGTCGAGGGTCCCGCCCGCCCGCCCGGAACCGCTCCACCTGGCGCGGAACCGTGGCCGGCCCCTCTTCCAGGCACCAGGTCCCTAGTTCTTTCCTGGCACTCTGCCTCTGCGGGGGTGGGAGAGCTGCTGGGAAGTGTGGTCCACGGGAAAACGCGCGGTCCTCTGGGTGGCAGGGAGGGCCTCCGTTAACTCTGACACCAGCCCAGGGACCCTGTGGACCTGGCCTGATATCTCAAGGGGGGGGCACGTTGCCCGGAGGGATGCTCTTGGGGTGGGGCCTGCCTGCGCCTGCGCGGCCCCGCCTCTTGGCCCGAAACCACCCAGCCGCGGCTCGGACAAAAGCCATCTCCTGGGGGCCTCCCCCCTGTTCTTCCATCCGTAAAGGGGGACCCCTTTACGGATGGAAGAACAGGGGGATCTTCGCAGTGGTGGGGACGGGACGGAGGGGTCTGCGGGTTTGCAGCCACGTAGGCCAGTTGCTCGCACCCCGGCCCCATGTGTCCCAGCTCCATGGACGAGGTGGGCCGCTTATGGCGGGATGCAGGCGTCCTGCGGGGGTCAGGGGACGGCGTGGGCACTCCCCGGGCGAGAGAGGGCGCCTGGGACCCGAGAGAGCACCCGGGAAAATGCCCAGCCCTGGCCCCCGGGGCTCCAGTGGCCTCCCCAGGCTCCTGCCGTGGGGCCTGGTCCCGCTCACCTGGGCCCAGGTTCTCCGCAGGTGAATGCCTTTTGCGGACACCAGGGACCACAGGCCGCGGATCCCTTCACGGGCAGGGGGGGTTCGAGCTCTGTGGGACCCAGGTCGCAGCGCACACAGTCCCTTCTCGCAAAGTTCAGCCCAGACTTTAGAGAGTAGAAGCGTCTCGGTCCAAGTTTTCCGCCTCGGGGCAGGGTGGGGCCGTTTGAGCCAAGAGAGACTCTTAGCCCCCCAGGCAGGTCTCAGGCCCGAGACCCCCAGGGAGACCCGGTCCCTGGGCGTGGGTCCCGCCCGCCCGGGCCCGCCCCACCTGGCCCGGAACCGTGGCCGGCCCCTCTTCCCGGCCCCAGGTCCCTAGCTCTTCCCTGGCACTCTGCCTCTGGCGGGGTGGGAGACGGGCTGGCAAGTGTGGTCCACGGGAAAACGCGCGGTCCTCTGGGTGGCAGGGAGGGCCTCCGTTAACTCTGACACCAGCCCAGGGACCCTGTGGACCTGACCTGATATCTCAAGGGGGGGGCACGTTGCCCGGAGGGATGCTCTTGTGGTGGGGCCTGCCTGCGCCTGCGCGGCCCCGCCTCTTGGCCCGAAACCACCCAGCCGCGGCTCCGACAAAAGCCATCTCCTGGGGGCCTCCCACCTGTTCTTCCATCCGTAAAGGGGGACCCCTTTACGGATGGAAGAACAGGGGGATCTTCGCAGTGGTGGGGACGGGACGGAGGGGTCTGCGGGTTTGCAGCCACGTAGGCCAGTTGGTGGCACCCCGACCCCATGTGTCCCAGCTCCATGGACGAGGTGGGCCGCTTATTGCGGGATGCAGGCGTCCTTCGGGGGTCAGGGGACGGCGTGGGCACTCCCCGGGCGAGAGAGGGCGCCTGGGACCCGAGAGAGCCCCGGGGAGAGTCCGAGGCCTGGCCGCAGAGGCAGCCATTGCCTCCCCGGGCTCCTACCATGGGGCCTGACCGTGTTCGCCCGAGGCCCAGGTTCACCGCAGGTGAATGCCTTTTGCGGACGCCAAGGACAGGAGGTCGCCGATTCCCTCACAGAGGTGGGGGTTCGAGCTCTGGGGGACTGAGGTCGCAGCGGTCACACTCCATTTTTGGGTGGTTCCGCAGAGACTGGAGGGTTGAAGCGGCTGGGTCCAAGTCTGCCGCCTTGTGGCAGGGTGGGGGCTTTGCAGGCGAAGCAAGGCTCTTAGCCTCCCAGGCGGGGCACAGGCCAGACTCCCCAAGGGAGAACCGGTCCTTGGTCGAGGGTCCCGCCCGCCCGCCCGGAACCGCTCCACCTGGCGCGGAACCGTGGCCGGCCCCTCTTCCAGGCACCAGGTCCCTAGTTCTTTCCTGGCACTCTGCCTCTGCGGGGGTGGGAGAGCTGCTGGGAAGTGTGGTCCACGGGAAAACGCGCGGTCCTCTGGGTGGCAGGGAGGGCCTCCGTTAACTCTGACACCAGCCCAGGGACCCTGTGGACCTGGCCTGATATCTCAAGGGGGGGGCACGTTGCCCGGAGGGATGCTCTTGGGGTGGGGCCTGCCTGCGCCTGCGCGGCCCCGCCTCTTGGCCCGAAACCACCCAGCCGCGGCTCGGACAAAAGCCATCTCCTGGGGGCCTCCCCCCTGTTCTTCCATCCGTAAAGGGGGACCCCTTTACGGATGGAAGAACAGGGGAATCTTCGCAGTGGTGGGGACGGGACGGAGGGGTCTGCGGGTTTGCAGCCACGTAGGCCAGTTGCTCGCACCCCGGCCCCATGTGTCCCAGCTCCATGGACGAGGTGGGCCGCTTATGGCGGGATGCAGGCGTCCTGCGGGGGTCAGGGGACGGCGTGGGCACTCCCCGGGCGAGAGAGGGCGCCTGGGACCCGAGAGAGCACCCGGGAAAATGCCCAGCCCTGGCCCCCGGGGCTCCAGTGGCCTCCCCAGGCTCCTGCCGTGGGGCCTGGTCCCGCTCACCTGGGCCCAGGTTCTCCGCAGGTGAATGCCTTTTGCGGACACCAGGGACCACAGGCCGCGGATCCCTTCACGGGCAGGGGGGGTTCGAGCTCTGTGGGACCCAGGTCGCAGCGCACACAGTCCCTTCTCGCAAAGTTCAGCCCAGACTTTAGAGAGTAGAAGCGTCTCGGTCCAAGTTTTCCGCCTCGGGGCAGGGTGGGGCCGTTTGAGCCAAGAGAGACTCTTAGCCCCCCAGGCAGGTCTCAGGCCCGAGACCCCCAGGGAGACCCGGTCCCTGGGCGTGGGTCCCGCCCGCCCGGGCCCGCCCCACCTGGCCCGGAACCGTGGCCGGCCCCTCTTCCCGGCCCCAGGTCCCTAGCTCTTCCCTGGCACTCTGCCTCTGGCGGGGTGGGAGACGGGCTGGCAAGTGTGGTCCACGGGAAAACGCGCGGTCCTCTGGGTGGCAGGGAGGGCCTCCGTTAACTCTGACACCAGCCCAGGGACCCTGTGGACCTGACCTGATATCTCAAGCGGGGGGCACGTTGCCCGGAGGGATGCTCTTGTGGTGGGGCCTGCCTGCGCCTGCGCGGCCCCGCCTCTTGGCCCGAAACCACCCAGCCGCGGCTCCGACAAAAGCCATCTCCTGGGGGCCTCCCCCCTGTTCTTCCATCCGTAAAGGGGGACCCCTTTACGGATGGAAGAACAGGGGGATCTTCGCAGTGGTGGGGACGGGACGGAGGGGTCTGCGGGTTTGCAGCCACGTAGGCCAGTTGCTGGCACCCCGGCCCCATGTGTCCCAGCTCCATGGACGAGGTGGGCCGCTTATGGCGGGATGCAGGCGTCCTGCGGGGGTCAGGGGACGGCGTGGGCACTCCCCGGGCGAGAGAGGGCGCCTGGGACCCGAGAGAGCCCCGGGGAGAGTCCGAGGCCTGGCCGCAGAGGCTGCCATTGCCTCCCCGGGCTCCTACCATGGGGCCTGACCGTGTTCGCCCGAGGCCCAGGTTCACCGCAGGTGAATGCCTTTTGCGGACGCCAAGGACAGGAGGTCGCCGATTCCCTCACAGAGGTGGGGGTTCGAGCTCTGGGGGACTGAGGTCGCAGCGGTCACACTCCATTTTTGGGTGGTTCCGCAGAGACTGGAGGGTTGAAGCGGCTGGGTCCAAGTCTGCCGCCTTGTGGCAGGGTGGGGGCTTTGCAGGCGAAGCAAGGCTCTTAGCCTCCCAGGCGGGGCACAGGCCAGACTCCCCAAGGGAGAACCGGTCCTTGGTCGAGGGTCCCGCCCGCCCGCCCGGAACCGCTCCACCTGGCGCGGAACCGTGGCCGGCCCCTCTTCCAGGCACCAGGTCCCTAGTTCTTTCCTGGCACTCTGCCTCTGCGGGGGTGGGAGAGCTGCTGGGAAGTGTGGTCCACGGGAAAACGCGCGGTCCTCTGGGTGGCAGGGAGGGCCTCCGTTAACTCTGACACCAGCCCAGGGACCCTGTGGACCTGGCCTGATATCTCAAGGGGGGGGCACGTTGCCCGGAGGGATGCTCTTGGGGTGGGGCCTGCCTGCGCCTGCGCGGCCCCGCCTCTTGGCCCGAAACCACCCAGCCGCGGCTCGGACAAAAGCCATCTCCTGGGGGCCTCCCCCCTGTTCTTCCATCCGTAAAGGGGGACCCCTTTACGGATGGAAGAACAGGGGGATCTTCGCAGTGGTTGGGACGGGACGGAGGGGTCTGCGGGTTTGCAGCCACGTAGGCCAGTTGCTCGCACCCCGGCCCCATGTGTCCCAGCTCCATGGACGAGGTGGGCCGCTTATGGCGGGATGCAGGCGTCCTGCGGGGGTCAGGGGACGGCGTGGGCACTCCCCGGGCGAGAGAGGGCGCCTGGGACCCGAGAGAGCACCCGGGAAAATGCCCAGCCCTGGCCCCCGGGGCTCCAGTGGCCTCCCCAGGCTCCTGCCGTGGGGCCTGGTCCCGCTCACCTGGGCCCAGGTTCTCCGCAGGTGAATGCCTTTTGCGGACACCAGGGACCACAGGCCGCGGATCCCTTCACGGGCAGGGGGGGTTCAGGCTTTTTGAACCCAGGTCGCAGCGCACACAGTCCCTTCTCGCAAAGTTCAGCCCAGACTTTAGAGAGTAGAAGCGTCTCGGTCCAAGTTTTCCGCCTCGGGGCAGGGTGGGGCCGTTTGAGCCAAGAGAGACTCTTAGCCCCCCAGGCAGGTCTCAGGCCCGAGACCCCCAGGGAGACCCGGTCCCTGGGCGTGGGTCCCGCCCGCCCGGGCCCGCCCCACCTGGCCCGGAACCGTGGCCGGCCCCTCTTCCCGGCCCCAGGTCCCTAGCTCTTCCCTGGCACTCTGCCTCTGGCGGGGTGGGAGACTGGCTGGCAAGTGTGGTCCACGGGAAAACGCGCGGTCCTCTGGGTGGCAGGGAGGGCCTCCGTTAACTCTGACACCAGCCCAGGGACCCTGTGGACCTGGCCTGATATCTCAAGGGGGGGGCACGTTGCCCGGAGGGATGCTCTTGTGGTGGGGCCTGCCTGCGCCTGCGCGGCCCCGCCTCTTGGCCCGAAACCACCCAGCCGCGGCTCCGACAAAAGCCATCTCCTGGGGGCCTCCCCCATGTTCTTCCATCCGTAAAGGGGGACCCCTTTACGGATGGAAGAACAGGGGGATCTTCGCAGTGGTGGGGACGGGACGGAGGGGTCTGCGGGTTTGCAGCCACGTAGGCCAGTTGCTGGCACCCCGGCCCCATGTGTCCCAGCTCCATGGACGAGGTGCGCCGCTTATTGCGGGATGCAGGCGTCCTGCGGGGGTCAGGGGACGGCGTGGGCACTCCCCGGGCGAGAGAGGGCGCCTGGGACCCGAGAGAGCCCCGGGGAGAGTCCGAGGCCTGGCCGCAGAGGCTGCCATTGCCTCCCCGGGCTCCTACCATGGGGCCTGACCGTGTTCGCCCGAGGCCCAGGTTCACCGCAGGTGAATGCCTTTTGCGGACGCCAAGGACAGGAGGTCGCCGATTCCCTCACAGAGGTGGGGGTTCGAGCTCTGGGGGACTGAGGTCGCAGCGGTCACACTCCATTTTTGGGTGGTTCCGCAGAGACTGGAGGGTTGAAGCGGCTGGGTCCAAGTCTGCCGCCTTGTGGCAGGGTGGGGGCTTTGCAGGCGAAGCAAGGCTCTTAGCCTCCCAGGCGGGGCACAGGCCAGACTCCCCAAGGGAAAACCGGTCCTTGGTCCAGGGTCCCGCCCCCCCGCCCGGTACCGCTCCACCTGGCGCGGAACCGTGGCCGGCCCCTCTTCCAGGCACCAGGTCCCTAGTTCTTTCCTGGCACTCTGCCTCTGCGGGGGTGGGAGAGCTGCTGGCAAGTGTGGTCCACGGGAAAACGCGCGGTCCTCTGGGTGGCAGGGAGGGCCTCCGTTAACTCTGACACCAGCCCAGGGACCCTGTGGACCTGGCCTGATATCTCAAGACCGGGGCACGTTGCCCGGAGGGATGCTCTTGGGGTGGGGCCTGCCTGCGCCTGCGCGGCCCCGCCTCTTGGCCCGAAACCACCCAGCCGCGGCTCGGACAAAAGCCATCTCCTGGGGGCCTCCCCCCTGTTCTTCCATCCGTAAAGGGGGACCCCTTTACGGATGGAAGAACAGGGGGATCTTCGCAGTGGTTGGGACGGGACGGAGGGGTCTGCGGGTTTGCAGCCACGTAGGCCAGTTGCTCGCACCCCGGCCCCATGTGTCCCAGCTCCATGGACGAGGTGGGCCGCTTATGGCGGGATGCAGGCGTCCTGCGGGGGTCAGGGGACGGCGTGGGCACTCCCCGGGCGAGAGAGGGCGCCTGGGACCCGAGAGAGCACCCGGGAAAATGCCCAGCCCTGGCCCCCGGGGCTCCAGTGGCCTCCCCAGGCTCCTGCCGTGGGGCCTGGTCCCGCTCACCTGGGCCCAGGTTCTCCGCAGGTGAATGCCTTTTGCGGACACCAGGGACCACAGGCCGCGGATCCCTTCACGGGCAGGGAGGGTTCGAGCTCTGTGGGACCCAGGTCGCAGCGCACACAGTCCCTTCTCGCAAAGTTCAGCCCAGACTTTAGAGAGTAGAAGCGTCTCGGTCCAAGTTTTCCGCCTCGGGGCAGGGTGGGGCCGTTTGAGCCAAGAGAGACTCTTAGCCCCCCAGGCAGGTCTCAGGCCCGAGACCCCCAGGGAGACCCGGTCCCTGGGCGTGGGTCCCGCCCGCCCGGGCCCGCCCCACCTGGCCCGGAACCGTGGCCGGCCCCTCTTCCCGGCCCCAGGTCCCTAGCTCTTCCCTGGCACTCTGCCTCTGGCGGGGTGGGAGACGGGCTGGCAAGTGTGGTCCACGGGAAAACGCGCGGTCCTCTGGGTGGCAGGGAGGGCCTCCGTTAACTCTGACACCAGCCCAGGGACCCTGTGCACCTGGCCTGATATCTCAAGGGGGGGGCACGTTGCCCGGAGGGATGCTCTTGGGGTGGGGCCTGCCTGCGCCTGCGCGGCCCCGCCTCTTGGCCCGAAACCACCCAGCCGCGGCTCGGACAAAAGCCATCTCCTGGGGGCCTCCCCCCTGTTCTTCCATCCGTAAAGGGGGACCCCTTTACGGATGGAAGAACAGGGGGATCTTCGCAGTGGTGGGGACGGGACGGAGGGGTCTGCGGGTTTGCAGCCACGTAGGCCAGTTGCTCGCACCCCGGCCCCATGTGTCCCAGCTCCATGGACGAGGTGGGCCGCTTATGGCGGGATGCAGGCGTCCTGCGGGGGTCAGGGGACGGCGTGGGCACTCCCCGGGCGAGAGAGGGCGCCTGGGACCCGAGAGAGCACCCGGGAAAATGCCCAGCCCTGGCCCCCGGGGCTCCAGTGGCCTCCCCAGGCTCCTGCCGTGGGGCCTGGTCCCGCTCACCTGGGCCCAGGTTCTCCGCAGGTGAATGCCTTTTGCGGACACCAGGGACCACAGGCCGCGGATCCCTTCACGGGCAGGGGGGGTTCGAGCTCTGTGGGACCCAGGTCGCAGCGCACACAGTCCCTTCTCGCAAAGTTCAGCCCAGACTTTGGAGAGTAGAAGTGTCTCGGTCCAAAATTTCCGCCTCGGGGCAGGGTGGGGCCGTTTGAGCCAAGAGAGACTCTTAGCCCCCCAGGCAGGTCTCAGGCCCGAGACCCCCAGGGAGACCCGGTCCCTGGGCGTGGGTCCCGCCCGCCCGGGCCCGCCCCACCTGGCCCGGAACCGTGGCCGGCCCCTCTTCCCGGCCCCAGGTCCCTAGCTCTTCCCTGGCACTCTGCCTCTGGTGGGGTGGGAGACGAGCTGGCAAGTGTGGTCCACGGGAAAACGCGCGGTCCTCGGGGTGGCAGGGAGGGCCTCCGTTAACTCTGACACCAGCCCAGGGACCCTGTGCACCTGGCCTGATATCTCAAGGGGGGGGCACGTTGCCCGGAGGGATGCTCTTGGGGTGGGGCCTGCTTGCGCCTGCGCGGCCCCGCCTCTTGGCCCGAAACCACCCAGCCGCGGCTCGGACAAAAGCCATCTCCTGGGGGCCTCCCCCCTGTTCTTCCATCCGTAAAGGGGGACCCCTTACGGATGGAAGAACAGGGGGATCTTCGCAGTGGTGGGGACGGGACGGAGGGGTCTGCGGGTTTGCAGCCACGTAGGCCAGTTGCTCGCACCCCGGCCCCATGTGTCCCAGCTCCATGGACGAGGTGGGCCGCTTATGGCGGGATGCAGGCGTCCTGCGGGGGTCAGGGGACGGCGTGGGCACTCCCCGGGCGAGAGAGGGCGCCTGGGACCCGAGAGAGCCCCGGGGAGAGTCCGAGGCCTGGCCGCAGAGGCTGCCATTGCCTCCCCGGGCTCCTACCATGGGGCCTGACCGTGTTCGCCCGAGGCCCAGGTTCACCGCAGGTGAATGCCTTTTGCGGACGCCAAGGACAGGAGGTCGCCGATTCCCTCACAGAGGTGGGGGTTCGAGCTCTGGGGGACTGAGGTCGCAGCGGTCACACTCCATTTTTGGGTGGTTCCGCAGAGACTGGAGGGTTGAAGCGGCTGGGTCCAAGTCTGCCGCCTTGTGGCAGGGTGGGGGCTTTGCAGGCGAAGCAAGGCTCTTAGCCTCCCAGGCGGGGCACAGGCCAGACTCCCCAAGGGAGAACCGGTCCTTGGTCGAGGGTCCCGCCCGCCCGCCCGGAACCGCTCCACCTGGCGCGGAACCGTGGCCGGCCCCTCTTCCAGGCACCAGGTCCCTAGTTCTTTCCTGGCACTCTGCCTCTGCGGGGGTGGGAGAGCTGCTGGGAAGTGTGGTCCACGGGAAAACGCGCGGTCCTCTGGGTGGCAGGGAGGGCCTCCGTTAACTCTGACACCAGCCCAGGGACCCTGTGGACCTGGCCTGATATCTCAAGGGGGGGGCACGTTGCCCGGAGGGATGCTCTTGGGGTGGGGCCTGCCTGCGCCTGCGCGGCCCCGCCTCTTGGCCCGAAACCACCCAGCCGCGGCTCGGACAAAAGCCATCTCCTGGGGGCCTCCCCCCTGTTCTTCCATCCGTAAAGGGGGACCCCTTTACGGATGGAAGAACAGGGGGATCTTCGCAGTGGTGGGGACGGGACGGAGGGGTCTGCGGGTTTCCAGCCACGTAGGCCAGTTGCTCGCACCCCGGCCCCATGTGTCCCAGCTCCATGGACGAGGTGGGCCGCTTATGGCGGGATGCAGGCGTCCTGCGGGGGTCAGGGGACGGCGTGGGAACTCCCCGGGCGAGAGAGGGCGCCTGGGACCCGAGAGAGCACCCGGGAAAATGCCCAGCCCTGGCCCCCGGGGCTCCAGTGGCCTCCCCAGGCTCCTGCCGTGGGGCCTGGTCCCGCTCACCTGGGTCCAGGTTCTCCGCAGGTGAATGCCTTTTGCGGACACCAGGGACCACAGGCCGCGGATCCCTTCACGGGCAGGGAGGGTTCGAGCTCTGTGGGACCCAGGTCGCAGCGCACACAGTCCCTTCTCGCAAAGTTCAGCCCAGACTTTAGAGAGTAGAAGCGTCTCGGTCCAAGTTTTCCGCCTCGGGGCAGGGTGGGGCCGTTTGAGCCAAGAGAGACTCTTAGCCCCCCAGGCAGGTCTCAGGCCCGAGACCCCCAGGGAGACCCGGTCCCTGGGCGTGGGTCCCGCCCGCCCGGGCCCGCCCCACCTGGCCCGGAACCGTGGCCGGCCCCTCTTCCCGGCCCCAGGTCCCTAGCTCTTCCCTGGCACTCTGCCTCTGGCGGGGTGGGAGACGGGCTGGCAAGTGTGGTCCACGGGAAAACGCGCGGTCCTCTGGGTGGCAGGGAGGGCCTCCGTTAACTCTGACACCAGCCCAGGGACCCTGTGCACCTGGCCTGATATCTCAAGGGGGGGGCACGTTGCCCGGAGGGATGCTCTTGGGGTGGGGCCTGCCTGCGCCTGCGCGGCCCCGCCTCTTGGCCCGAAACCACCCAGCCGCGGCTCGGACAAAAGCCATCTCCTGGGGGCCTCCCCCCTGTTCTTCCATCCGTAAAGGGGGACCCCTTTACGGATGGAAGAACAGGGGGTTCTTCGCAGTGGTTGGGACGGGACGGAGGGGTCTGCGGGTTTGCAGCCACGTAGGCCAGTTGCTCGCACCCCGGCCCCATGTGTCCCAGCTCCATGGACGAGGTGGGCCGCTTATGGCGGGATGCAGGCGTCCTGCGGGGGTCAGGGGACGGCGTGGGCACTCCCCGGGCGAGAGAGGGCGCCTGGGACCCGAGAGAGCACCCGGGAAAATGCCCAGCCCTGGCCCCCGGGGCTCCAGTGGCCTCCCCAGGCTCCTGCCGTGGGGCCTGGTCCCGCTCACCTGGGCCCAGGTTCTCCGCAGGTGAATGCCTTTTGCGGACACCAGGGACCACAGGCCGCGGATCCCTTCACGGGCAGGGGGGGTTCGAGCTCTGTGGGACCCAGGTCGCAGCGCACACAGTCCCTTCTCGCAAAGTTCAGCCCAGACTTTAGAGAGTAGAAGCGTCTCGGTCCAAGTTTTCCGCCTCGGGGCAGGGTGGGGCCGTTTGAGCCAAGAGAGACTCTTAGCCCCCCAGGCAGGTCTCAGGCCCGAGACCCCCAGGGAGACCCGGTCCCTGGGCGTGGGTCCCGCCCGCCCGGGCCCGCCCCACCTGGCCCGGAACCGTGGCCGGCCCCTCTTCCCGGCCCCAGGTCCCTAGCTCTTCCCTGGCACTCTGCCTCTGGCGGGGTGGGAGACGGGCTGGCAAGTGTGGTCCACGGGAAAACGCGCGGTCCTCTGGGTGGCAGGGAGGGCCTCCGTTAACTCTGACACCAGCCCAGGGACCCTGTGCACCTGGCCTGATATCTCAAGGGGGGGGCACGTTGCCCGGAGGGATGCTCTTGGGGTGGGGCCTGCCTGCGCCTGCGCGGCCCCGCCTCTTGGCCCGAAACCACCCAGCCGCGGCTCGGACAAAAGCCATCTCCTGGGGGCCTCCCCCCTGTTCTTCCATCCGTAAAGGGGGACCCCTTTACGGATGGAAGAACAGGGGGATCTTCGCAGTGGTGGGGACGGGACGGAGGGGTCTGCGGGTTTGCAGCCACGTAGGCCAGTTGCTCGCACCCGGGCCCCATGTGTCCCAGCTCCATGGACGAGGTGGGCCGCTTATGGCGGGATGCAGGCGTCCTTCGGGGGTCAGGGGACGGCGTGGGCACTCCCCGGGCGAGAGAGGGCGCCTGGGACCCGAGAGAGCCCCGGGGAGAGTCCGAGGCCTGGCCGCAGAGGCTGCCATAGCCTCCCCGGGCTCCTACCATGGGGCCTGACCGTGTTCGCCCGAGGCCCAGGTTCACCGCAGGTGAATGCCTTTTGCGGACGCCAAGGACAGGAGGTCGCCGATTCCCTCACAGAGGTGGGGGTTCGAGCTCTGGGGGACTGAGGTCGCAGCGGTCACACTCCATTTTTGGGTGGTTCCGCAGAGACTGGAGGGTTGAAGCGGCTGGGTCCAAGTCTGCCGCCTTGTGGCAGGGTGGGGGCTTTGCAGGCGAAGCAAGGCTCTTAGCCTCCCAGGCGGGGCACAGGCCAGACTCCCCAAGGGAGAACCGGTCCTTGGTCGAGGGTCCCGCCCGCCCGCCCGGAACCGCTCCACCTGGCGCGGAACCGTGGCCGGCCCCTCTTCCAGGCACCAGGTCCCTAGTTCTTTCCTGGCACTCTGCCTCTGCGGGGGTGGGAGAGCTGCTGGGAAGTGTGGTCCACGGGAAAACGCGCGGTCCTCTGGGTGGCAGGGAGGGCCTCCGTTAACTCTGACACCAGCCCAGGGACCCTGTGGACCTGGCCTGATATCTCAAGGGGGGGGCACGTTGCCCGGAGGGATGCTCTTGGGGTGGGGCCTGCCTGCGCCTGCGCGGCCCCGCCTCTTGGCCCGAAACCACCCAGCCGCGGCTCGGACAAAAGCCATCTCCTGGGGGCCTCCCCCCTGTTCTTCCATCCGTAAAGGGGGACCCCTTTACGGATGGAAGAACAGGGGGATCTTCGCAGTGGTGGGGACGGGACGGAGGGGTCTGCGGGTTTGCAGCCACGTAGGCCAGTTGCTCGCACCCCGGCCCCATGTGTCCCAGCTCCATGGACGAGGTGGGCCGCTTATGGCGGGATGCAGGCGTCCTGCGGGGGTCAGGGGACGGCGTGGGCACTCCCCGGGCGAGAGAGGGCGCCTGGGACCCGAGAGAGCACCCGGGAAAATGCCCAGCCCTGGCCCCCGGGGCTCCAGTGGCCTCCCCAGGCTCCTGCCGTGGGGCCTGGTCCCGCTCACCTGGGCCCAGGTTCTCCGCAGGTGAATGCCTTTTGCGGACACCAGGGACCACAGGCCGCGGATCCCTTCACGGGCAGGGGGGGTTCGAGCTCTGTGGGACCCAGGTCGCAGCGCACACAGTCCCTTCTCGCAAAGTTCAGCCCAGACTTTAGAGAGTAGAAGCGTCTCGGTCCAAGTTTTCCGCCTCGGGGCAGGGTGGGGCCGTTTGAGCCAAGAGAGACTCTTAGCCCCCCAGGCAGGTCTCAGGCCCGAGACCCCCAGGGAGACCCGGTCCCTGGGCGTGGGTCCCGCCCGCCCGGGCCCGCCCCACCTGGCCCGGAACCGTGGCCGGCCCCTCTTCCCGGCCCCAGGTCCCTAGCTCTTCCCTGGCACTCTGCCTCTGGCGGGGTGGGAGACGGGCTGGCAAGTGTGGTCCACGGGAAAACGCGCGGTCCTCTGGGTGGCAGGGAGGGCCTCCGTTAACTCTGACACCAGCCCAGGGACCCTGTGGACCTGACCTGATATCTCAAGGGGGGGGCACGTTGCCCGGAGGGATGCTCTTGTGGTGGGGCCTGCCTGCGCCTGCGCGGCCCCGCCTCTTGGCCCGAAACCACCCAGCCGCGGCTCCGACAAAAGCCATCTCCTGGGGGCCTCCCACCTGTTCTTCCATCCGTAAAGGGGGACCCCTTTACGGATGGAAGAACAGGGGGATCTTCGCAGTGGTGGGGACGGGACGGAGGGGTCTGCGGGTTTGCAGCCACGTAGGCCAGTTGGTGGCACCCCGGCCCCATGTGTCCCAGCTCCATGGACGAGGTGGGCCGCTTATTGCGGGATGCAGGCGTCCTTCGGGGGTCAGGGGACGGCGTGGGCACTCCCCGGGCGAGAGAGGGCGCCTGGGACCCGAGAGAGCCCCGGGGAGAGTCCGAGGCCTGGCCGCAGAGGCAGCCATTGCCTCCCCGGGCTCCTACCATGGGGCCTGACCGTGTTCGCCCGAGGCCCAGGTTCACCGCAGGTGAATGCCTTTTGCGGACGCCAAGGACAGGAGGTCGCCGATTCCCTCACAGAGGTGGGGGTTCGAGCTCTGGGGGACTGAGGTCGCAGCGGTCACACTCCATTTTTGGGTGGTTCCGCAGAGACTGGAGGGTTGAAGCGGCTGGGTCCAAGTCTGCCGCCTTGTGGCAGGGTGGGGGCTTTGCAGGCGAAGCAAGGCTCTTAGCCTCCCAGGCGGGGCACAGGCCAGACTCCCCAAGGGAGAACCGGTCCTTGGTCGAGGGTCCCGCCCGCCCGCCCGGAACCGCTCCACCTGGCGCGGAACCGTGGCCGGCCCCTCTTCCAGGCACCAGGTCCCTAGTTCTTTCCTGGCACTCTGCCTCTGCGGGGGTGGGAGAGCTGCTGGGAAGTGTGGTCCACGGGAAAACGCGCGGTCCTCTGGGTGGCAGGGAGGGCCTCCGTTAACTCTGACACCAGCCCAGGGACCCTGTGCACCTGGCCTGATATCTCAAGGGGGGGGCACGTTGCCCGGAGGGATGCTCTTGGGGTGGGGCCTGCCTGCGCCTGCGCGGCCCCGCCTCTTGGCCCGAAACCACCCAGCCGCGGCTCGGACAAAAGCCATCTCCTGGGGGCCTCCCCCCTGTTCTTCCATCCGTAAAGGGGGACCCCTTTACGGATGGAAGAACAGGGGAATCTTCGCAGTGGTGGGGACGGGACGGAGGGGTCTGCGGGTTTGCAGCCACGTAGGCCAGTTGCTCGCACCCCGGCCCCATGTGTCCCAGCTCCATGGACGAGGTGGGCCGCTTATGGCGGGATGCAGGCGTCCTGCGGGGGTCAGGGGACGGCGTGGGCACTCCCCGGGCGAGAGAGGGCGCCTGGGACCCGAGAGAGCACCCGGGAAAATGCCCAGCCCTGGCCCCCGGGGCTCCAGTGGCCTCCCCAGGCTCCTGCCGTGGGGCCTGGTCCCGCTCACCTGGGCCCAGGTTCTCCGCAGGTGAATGCCTTTTGCGGACACCAGGGACCACAGGCCGCGGATCCCTTCACGGGCAGGGGGGGTTCGAGCTCTGTGGGACCCAGGTCGCAGCGCACACAGTCCCTTCTCGCAAAGTTCAGCCCAGACTTTAGAGAGTAGAAGCGTCTCGGTCCAAGTTTTCCGCCTCGGGGCAGGGTGGGGCCGTTTGAGCCAAGAGAGACTCTTAGCCCCCCAGGCAGGTCTCAGGCCCGAGACCCCCAGGGAGACCCGGTCCCTGGGCGTGGGTCCCGCCCGCCCGGGCCCGCCCCACCTGGCCCGGAACCGTGGCCGGCCCCTCTTCCCGGCCCCAGGTCCCTAGCTCTTCCCTGGCACTCTGCCTCTGGCGGGGTGGGAGACGGGCTGGCAAGTGTGGTCCACGGGAAAACGCGCGGTCCTCTGGGTGGCAGGGAGGGCCTCCGTTAACTCTGACACCAGCCCAGGGACCCTGTGGACCTGACCTGATATCTCAAGCGGGGGGCACGTTGCCCGGAGGGATGCTCTTGTGGTGGGGCCTGCCTGCGCCTGCGCGGCCCCGCCTCTTGGCCCGAAACCACCCAGCCGCGGCTCCGACAAAAGCCATCTCCTGGGGGCCTCCCCCCTGTTCTTCCATCCGTAAAGGGGGACCCCTTTACGGATGGAAGAACAGGGGGATCTTCGCAGTGGTGGGGACGGGACGGAGGGGTCTGCGGGTTTGCAGCCACGTAGGCCAGTTGCTGGCACCCCGGCCCCATGTGTCCCAGCTCCATGGACGAGGTGGGCCGCTTATGGCGGGATGCAGGCGTCCTGCGGGGGTCAGGGGACGGCGTGGGCACTCCCCGGGCGAGAGAGGGCGCCTGGGACCCGAGAGAGCCCCGGGGAGAGTCCGAGGCCTGGCCGCAGAGGCTGCCATTGCCTCCCCGGGCTCCTACCATGGGGCCTGACCGTGTTCGCCCGAGGCCCAGGTTCACCGCAGGTGAATGCCTTTTGCGGACGCCAAGGACAGGAGGTCGCCGATTCCCTCACAGAGGTGGGGGTTCGAGCTCTGGGGGACTGAGGTCGCAGCGGTCACACTCCATTTTTGGGTGGTTCCGCAGAGACTGGAGGGTTGAAGCGGCTGGGTCCAAGTCTGCCGCCTTGTGGCAGGGTGGGGGCTTTGCAGGCGAAGCAAGGCTCTTAGCCTCCCAGGCGGGGCACAGGCCAGACTCCCCAAGGGAGAACCGGTCCTTGGTCGAGGGTCCCGCCCGCCCGCCCGGAACCGCTCCACCTGGCGCGGAACCGTGGCCGGCCCCTCTTCCAGGCACCAGGTGCCTAGTTCTTTCCTGGCACTCTGCCTCTGCGGGGGTGGGAGAGCTGCTGGGAAGTGTGGTCCACGGGAAAACGCGCGGTCCTCTGGGTGGCAGGGAGGGCCTCCGTTAACTCTGACACCAGCCCAGGGACCCTGTGGACCTGGCCTGATATCTCAAGGGGGGGGCACGTTGCCCGGAGGGATGCTCTTGGGGTGGGGCCTGCCTGCGCCTGCGCGGCCCCGCCTCTTGGCCCGAAACCACCCAGCCGCGGCTCGGACAAAAGCCATCTCCTGGGGGCCTCCCCCCTGTTCTTCCATCCGTAAAGGGGGACCCCTTTACGGATGGAAGAACAGGGGGATCTTCGCAGTGGTTGGGACGGGACGGAGGGGTCTGCGGGTTTGCAGCCACGTAGGCCAGTTGCTCGCACCCCGGCCCCATGTGTCCCAGCTCCATGGACGAGGTGGGCCGCTTATGGCGGGATGCAGGCGTCCTGCGGGGGTCAGGGGACGGCGTGGGCACTCCCCGGGCGAGAGAGGGCGCCTGGGACCCGAGAGAGCACCCGGGAAAATGCCCAGCCCTGGCCCCCGGGGCTCCAGTGGCCTCCCCAGGCTCCTGCCGTGGGGCCTGGTCCCGCTCACCTGGGCCCAGGTTCTCCGCAGGTGAATGCCTTTTGCGGACACCAGGGACCACAGGCCGCGGATCCCTTCACGGGCAGGGGGGGTTCAGGCTTTTTGAACCCAGGTCGCAGCGCACACAGTCCCTTCTCGCAAAGTTCAGCCCAGACTTTAGAGAGTAGAAGCGTCTCGGTCCAAGTTTTCCGCCTCGGGGCAGGGTGGGGCCGTTTGAGCCAAGAGAGACTCTTAGCCCCCCAGGCAGGTCTCAGGCCCGAGACCCCCAGAGAGACCCGGTCCCTGGGCGTGGGTCCCGCCCGCCCGGGCCCGCCCCACCTGGCCCGGAACCGTGGCCGGCCCCTCTTCCCGGCCCCAGGTCCCTAGCTCTTCCCTGGCACTCTGCCTCTGGCGGGGTGGGAGACTGGCTGGCAAGTGTGGTCCACGGGAAAACGCGCGGTCCTCTGGGTGGCAGGGAGGGCCTCCGTTAACTCTGACACCAGCCCAGGGACCCTGTGGACCTGGCCTGATATCTCAAGGGGGGGGCACGTTGCCCGGAGGGATGCTCTTGTGGTGGGGCCTGCCTGCGCCTGCGCGGCCCCGCCTCTTGGCCCGAAACCACCCAGCCGCGGCTCCGACAAAAGCCATCTCCTGGGGGCCTCCCCCATGTTCTTCCATCCGTAAAGGGGGACCCCTTTACGGATGGAAGAACAGGGGGATCTTCGCAGTGGTGGGGACGGGACGGAGGGGTCTGCGGGTTTGCAGCCACGTAGGCCAGTTGCTGGCACCCCGGCCCCATGTGTCCCAGCTCCATGGACGAGGTGCGCCGCTTATTGCGGGATGCAGGCGTCCTGCGGGGGTCAGGGGACGGCGTGGGCACTCCCCGGGCGAGAGAGGGCGCCTGGGACCCGAGAGAGCCCCGGGGAGAGTCCGAGGCCTGGCCGCAGAGGCTGCCATTGCCTCCCCGGGCTCCTACCATGGGGCCTGACCGTGTTCGCCCGAGGCCCAGGTTCACCGCAGGTGAATGCCTTTTGCGGACGCCAAGGACAGGAGGTCGCCGATTCCCTCACAGAGGTGGGGGTTCGAGCTCTGGGGGACTGAGGTCGCAGCGGTCACACTCCATTTTTGGGTGGTTCCGCAGAGACTGGAGGGTTGAAGCGGCTGGGTCCAAGTCTGCCGCCTTGTGGCAGGGTGGGGGCTTTGCAGGCGAAGCAAGGCTCTTAGCCTCCCAGGCGGGGCACAGGCCAGACTCCCCAAGGGAAAACCGGTCCTTGGTCCAGGGTCCCGCCCCCCCGCCCGGTACCGCTCCACCTGGCGCGGAACCGTGGCCGGCCCCTCTTCCAGGCACCAGGTCCCTAGTTCTTTCCTGGCACTCTGCCTCTGCGGGGGTGGGAGAGCTGCTGGCAAGTGTGGTCCACGGGAAAACGCGCGGTCCTCTGGGTGGCAGGGAGGGCCTCCGTTAACTCTGACACCAGCCCAGGGACCCTGTGGACCTGGCCTGATATCTCAAGACGGGGGCACGTTGCCCGGAGGGATGCTCTTGGGGTGGGGCCTGCCTGCGCCTGCGCGGCCCCGCCTCTTGGCCCGAAACCACCCAGCCGCGGCTCGGACAAAAGCCATCTCCTGGGGGCCTCCCCCCTGTTCTTCCATCCGTAAAGGGGGACCCCTTTACGGATGGAAGAACAGGGGGATCTTCGCAGTGGTTGGGACGGGACGGAGGGGTCTGCGGGTTTGCAGCCACGTAGGCCAGTTGCTCGCACCCCGGCCCCATGTGTCCCAGCTCCATGGACGAGGTGGGCCGCTTATGGCGGGATGCAGGCGTCCTGCGGGGGTCAGGGGACGGCGTGGGCACTCCCCGGGCGAGAGAGGGCGCCTGGGACCCGAGAGAGCACCCGGGAAAATGCCCAGCCCTGGCCCCCGGGGCTCCAGTGGCCTCCCCAGGCTCCTGCCGTGGGGCCTGGTCCCGCTCACCTGGGCCCAGGTTCTCCGCAGGTGAATGCCTTTTGCGGACACCAGGGACCACAGGCCGCGGATCCCTTCACGGGCAGGGAGGGTTCGAGCTCTGTGGGACCCAGGTCGCAGCGCACACAGTCCCTTCTCGCAAAGTTCAGCCCAGACTTTAGAGAGTAGAAGCGTCTCGGTCCAAGTTTTCCGCCTCGGGGCAGGGTGGGGCCGTTTGAGCCAAGAGAGACTCTTAGCCCCCCAGGCAGGTCTCAGGCCCGAGACCCCCAGGGAGACCCGGTCCCTGGGCGTGGGTCCCGCCCGCCCGGGCCCGCCCCACCTGGCCCGGAACCGTGGCCGGCCCCTCTTCCCGGCCCCAGGTCCCTAGCTCTTCCCTGGCACTCTGCCTCTGGCGGGGTGGGAGACGGGCTGGCAAGTGTGGTCCACGGGAAAACGCGCGGTCCTCTGGGTGGCAGGGAGGGCCTCCGTTAACTCTGACACCAGCCCAGGGACCCTGTGCACCTGGCCTGATATCTCAAGGGGGGGGCACGTTGCCCGGAGGGATGCTCTTGGGGTGGGGCCTGCCTGCGCCTGCGCGGCCCCGCCTCTTGGCCCGAAACCACCCAGCCGCGGCTCGGACAAAAGCCATCTCCTGGGGGCCTCCCCCCTGTTCTTCCATCCGTAAAGGGGGACCCCTTTACGGATGGAAGAACAGGGGGATCTTCGCAGTGGTGGGGACGGGACGGAGGGGTCTGCGGGTTTGCAGCCACGTAGGCCAGTTGCTCGCACCCCGGCCCCATGTGTCCCAGCTCCATGGACGAGGTGGGCCGCTTATGGCGGGATGCAGGCGTCCTGCGGGGGTCAGGGGACGGCGTGGGCACTCCCCGGGCGAGAGAGGGCGCCTGGGACCCGAGAGAGCACCCGGGAAAATGCCCAGCCCTGGCCCCCGGGGCTCCAGTGGCCTCCCCAGGCTCCTGCCGTGGGGCCTGGTCCCGCTCACCTGGGCCCAGGTTCTCCGCAGGTGAATGCCTTTTGCGGACACCAGGGACCACAGGCCGCGGATCCCTTCACGGGCAGGGGGGGTTCGAGCTCTGTGGGACCCAGGTCGCAGCGCACACAGTCCCTTCTCGCAAAGTTCAGCCCAGACTTTAGAGAGTAGAAGCGTCTCGGTCCAAGTTTTCCGCCTCGGGGCAGGGTGGGGCCGTTTGAGCCAAGAGAGACTCTTAGCCCCCCAGGCAGGTCTCAGGCCCGAGACCCCCAGGGAGACCCGGTCCCTGGGCGTGGGTCCCGCCCGCCCGGGCCCGCCCCACCTGGCCCGGAACCGTGGCCGGCCCCTCTTCCCGGCCCCAGGTCCCTAGCTCTTCCCTGGCACTCTGCCTCTGGCGGGGTGGGAGACGGGCTGGCAAGTGTGGTCCACGGGAAAACGCGCGGTCCTCTGGGTGGCAGGGAGGGCCTCCGTTAACTCTGACACCAGCCCAGGGACCCTGTGGACCTGGCCTGATATCTCAAGGGGGGGGCACGTTGCCCGGAGGGATGCTCTTGTGGTGGGGCCTGCCTGCGCCTGCGCGGCCCCGCCTCTTGGCCCGAAACCACCCAGCCGCGGCTCCGACAAAAGCCATCTCCTGGGGGCCTCCCCCATGTTCTTCCATCCGTAAAGGGGGACCCCTTTACGGATGGAAGAACAGGGGGATCTTCGCAGTGGTGGGGACGGGACGGAGGGGTCTGCGGGTTTGCAGCCACGTAGGCCAGTTGCTGGCACCCCGGCCCCATGTGTCCCAGCTCCATGGACGAGGTGCGCCGCTTATTGCGGGATGCAGGCGTCCTGCGGGGGTCAGGGGACGGCGTGGGCACTCCCCGGGCGAGAGAGGGCGCCTGGGACCCGAGAGAGCCCCGGGGAGAGTCCGAGGCCTGGCCGCAGAGGCTGCCATTGCCTCCCCGGGCTCCTACCATGGGGCCTGACCGTGTTCGCCCGAGGCCCAGGTTCACCGCAGGTGAATGCCTTTTGCGGACGCCAAGGACAGGAGGTCGCCGATTCCCTCACAGAGGTGGGGGTTCGAGCTCTGGGGGACTGAGGTCGCAGCGGTCACACTCCATTTTTGGGTGGTTCCGCAGAGACTGGAGGGTTGAAGCGGCTGGGTCCAAGTCTGCCGCCTTGTGGCAGGGTGGGGGCTTTGCAGGCGAAGCAAGGCTCTTAGCCTCCCAGGCGGGGCACAGGCCAGACTCCCCAAGGGAAAACCGGTCCTTGGTCGAGGGTCTCGAACGCCCGCCCGGAACCGCTCCACCTGGCGCGGAACCGTGGCCGACCCCTCTTCCAGGCACCAGGTCCCTAGTTCTTTCCTGGCACTCTGCCTCTGCGGGGGTGGGAGAGCTGCTGGGAAGTGTGGTCCACGGGAAAACGCGCGGTCCTCTGAGTGGCAGGGAGGGCCTCCGTTAACTCTGACACCAGCCCTGGGACCCTGTGGACCTGGCCTGATATCTCAAGGGGGGGGCACGTTGCCCGGAGGGATGCTCTTGGGGTGGGGCCTGCCTGCGCCTGCGCGGCCCCGCCTCTTGGCCCGAAACCACCCAGCCGCGGCTCGGACAAAAGCCATCTCCTGGGGGCCTCCCCCCTGTTCTTCCATCCGTAAAGGGGGACCCCTTTACGGATGGAAGAACAGGGGGATCTTCGCAGTGGTGGGGACGGGACGGAGGGGTCTGCGGGTTTGCAGCCACGTAGGCCAGTTGCTCGCACCCCGGCCCCATGTGTCCCAGCTCCATGGACGAGGTGGGCCGCTTATGGCGGGATGCAGGCGTCCTGCGGGGGTCAGGGGACGGCGTGGGCACTCCCCGGGCGAGAGAGGGCGCCTGGGACCCGAGAGAGCACCCGGGAAAATGCCCAGCCCTGGCCCCCGGGGCTCCAGTGGCCTCCCCAGGCTCCTGCCGTGGGGCCTGGTCCCGCTCACCTGGGCCCAGGTTCTCCGCAGGTGAATGCCTTTTGCGGACACCAGGGACCACAGGCCGCGGATCCCTTCACGGGCAGGGGGGGTTCGAGCTCTGTGGGACCCAGGTCGCAGCGCACACAGTCCCTTCTCGCAAAGTTCAGCCCAGACTTTAGAGAGTAGAAGCGTCTCGGTCCAAAATTTCCGCCTCGGGGCAGGGTGGGGCCGTTTGAGCCAAGAGAGACTCTTAGCCCCCCAGGCAGGTCTCAGGCCCGAGACCCCCAGGGAGAACCGGTCCCTGGGCGTGGGTCCCGCCCGCCCGGGCCCGCCCCACCTGGCCCGGAACCGTGGCCGGCCCCTCTTCCCGGCCCCAGGTCCCTAGCTCTTCCCTGGCACTCTGCCTCTGGCGGGGTGGGAGACGAGCTGGCAAGTGTGGTCCACGGGAAAATGCGCGGTCCTCGGGGTGGCAGGGAGGGCCTCCGTTAACTCTGACACCAGCCCAGGGACCCTGTGCACCTGGCCTGATATCTCAAGGGGGGGGCACGTTGCCCGGAGGGATGCTCTTGGGGTGGGGCCTGCTTGCGCCTGCGCGGCCCCGCCTCTTGGCCCGAAACCACCCAGCCGCGGCTCGGACAAAAGCCATCTCCTGGGGGCCTCCCCCCTGTTCTTCCATCCGTAAAGGGGGACCCCTTACGGATGGAAGAACAGGGGGATCTTCGCAGTGGTGGGGATGGGACGGAGGGGTCTGCGGGTTTGCAGCCACGTAGGCCAGTTGCTCGCACCCCGGCCCCATGTGTCCCAGCTCCATGGACGAGGTGGGCCGCTTATGGCGGGATGCAGGCGTCCTGCGGGGGTCAGGGGACGGCGTGGGCACTCCCCGGGCGAGAGAGGGCGCCTGGGACCCGAGAGAGCCCCGGGGAGAGTCCGAGGCCTGGCCGCAGAGGCTGCCATTGCCTCCCCGGGCTCCTACCATGGGGCCTGACCGTGTTCGCCCGAGGCCCAGGTTCACCGCAGGTGAATGCCTTTTGCGGACGCCAAGGACAGGAGGTCGCCGATTCCCTCACAGAGGTGGGGGTTCGAGCTCTGGGGGACTGAGGTCGCAGCGGTCACACTCCATTTTTGGGTGGTTCCGCAGAGACTGGAGGGTTGAAGCGGCTGGGTCCAAGTCTGCCGCCTTGTGGCAGGGTGGGGGCTTTGCAGGCGAAGCAAGGCTCTTAGCCTCCCAGGCGGGGCACAGGCCAGACTCCCCAAGGGAAAACCGGTCCTTGGTCCAGGGTCCCGCCCCCCCGCCCGGAACCGCTCCACCTGGCGCGGAACCGTGGCCGGCCCCTCTTCCAGGCACCAGGTCCCTAGTTCTTTCCTGGCACTCTGCCTCTGCGGGGGTGGGAGAGCTGCTGGGAAGTGTGGTCCACGGGAAATCGCGCGGTCCTCTGTGTGGCAGGGAGGGCCTCCGTTAACTCTGACACCAGCCCAGGGACCCTGTGGACCTGGCCTGATATCTCAAGGGGGGGGCACGTTGCCCGGAGGGATGCTCTTGGGGTGGGGCCTGCCTGCGCCTGCGCGGCCCCGCCTCTTGGCCCGAAACCACCCAGCCGCGGCTCGGACAAAAGCCATCTCCTGGGGGCCTCCCCCCTGTTCTTCCATCCGTAAAGGGGGACCCCTTTACGGATGGAAGAACAGGGGGATCTTCGCAGTGGTTGGGACGGGACGGAGGGGTCTGCGGGTTTGCAGCCACGTAGGCCAGTTGCTGGCACCCCGGCCCCATGTGTCCCAGCTCCATGGACGAGGTGGGCCGCTTATGGCGGGATGCAGGCGTCCTGCGGGGGTCAGGGGACGGCGTGGGCACTCCCCGGGCGAGAGAGGGCGCCTGGGACCCGAGAGAGCACCCGGGAAAATGCCCAGCCCTGGCCCCCGGGGCTCCAGTGGCCTCCCCAGGCTCCTGCCGTGGGGCCTGGTCCCGCTCACCTGGGCCCAGGTTCTCCGCAGGTGAATGCCTTTTGCGGACACCAGGGACCACAGGCCGCGGATCCCTTCACGGGCAGGGGGGGTTCAGGCTTTTTGAACCCAGGTCGCAGCGCACACAGTCCCTTCTCGCAAAGTTCAGCCCAGACTTTAGAGAGTAGAAGCGTCTCGGTCCAAGTTTTCCGCCTCGGGGCAGGGTGGGGCCGTTTGAGCCAAGAGAGACTCTTAGCCCCCCAGGCAGGTCTCAGGCCCGAGACCCCCAGAGAGACCCGGTCCCTGGGCGTGGGTCCCGCCCGCCCGGGCCCGCCCCACCTGGCCCGGAACCGTGGCCGGCCCCTCTTCCCGGCCCCAGGTCCCTAGCTCTTCCCTGGCACTCTGCCTCTGGCGGGGTGGGAGACTGGCTGGCAAGTGTGGTCCACGGGAAAACGCGCGGTCCTCTGGGTGGCAGGGAGGGCCTCCGTTAACTCTGACACCAGCCCAGGGACCCTGTGGACCTGGCCTGATATCTCAAGGGGGGGGCACGTTGCCCGGAGGGATTCTCTTGTGGTGGGGCCTGCCTGCGCCTGCGCGGCCCCGCCTCTTGGCCCGAAACCACCCAGCCGCGGCTCCGACAAAAGCCATCTCCTGGGGGCCTCCCCCATGTTCTTCCATCCGTAAAGGGGGACCCCTTTACGGATGGAAGAACAGGGGGATCTTCGCAGTGGTGGGGACGGGACGGAGGGGTCTGCGGGTTTGCAGCCACGTAGGCCAGTTGCTGGCACCCCGGCCCCATGTGTCCCAGCTCCATGGACGAGGTGCGCCGCTTATTGCGGGATGCAGGCGTCCTGCGGGGGTCAGGGGACGGCGTGGGCACTCCCCGGGCGAGAGAGGGCGCCTGGGACCCGAGAGAGCCCCGGGGAGAGTCCGAGGCCTGGCCGCAGAGGCTGCCATTGCCTCCCCGGGCTCCTACCATGGGGCCTGACCGTGTTCGCCCGAGGCCCAGGTTCACCGCAGGTGAATGCCTTTTGCGGACGCCAAGGACAGGAGGTCGCCGATTCCCTCACAGAGGTGGGGGTTCGAGCTCTGGGGGACTGAGGTCGCAGCGGTCACACTCCATTTTTGGGTGGTTCCGCAGAGACTGGAGGGTTGAAGCGGCTGGGTCCAAGTCTGCCGCCTTGTGGCAGGGTGGGGGCTTTGCAGGCGAAGCAAGGCTCTTAGCCTCCCAGGCGGGGCACAGGCCAGACTCCCCAAGGGAGAACCGGTCCTTGGTCGAGGGTCCCGCCCGCCCGCCCGGTACCGCTCCACCTGGCGCGGAACCGTGGCCGGCCCCTCTTCCAGGCACCAGGTCCCTAGTTCTTTCCTGGCACTCTGCCTCTGCGGGGGTGGGAGAGCTGCTGGCAAGTGTGGTCCACGGGAAAACGCGCGGTCCTCTGGGTGGCAGGGAGGGCCTCCGTTAACTCTGACACCAGCCCAGGGACCCTGTGGACCTGGCCTGATATCTCAAGACGGGGGCACGTTGCCCGGAGGGATGCTCTTGGGGTGGGGCCTGCCTGCGCCTGCGCGGCCCCGCCTCTTGGCCCGAAACCACCCAGCCGCGGCTCGGACAAAAGCCATCTCCTGGGGGCCTCCCCGCTGTTCTTCCATCCGTAAAGGGGGACCCCTTTACGGATGGAAGAACAGGGGGATCTTCGCAGTGGTTGGGACGGGACGGAGGGGTCTGCGGGTTTGCAGCCACGTAGGCCAGTTGCTCGCACCCCGGCCCCATGTGTCCCAGCTCCATGGACGAGGTGGGCCGCTTATGGCGGGATGCAGGCGTCCTGCGGGGGTCAGGGGACGGCGTGGGCACTCCCCGGGCGAGAGAGGGCGCCTGGGACCCGAGAGAGCACCCGGGAAAATGCCCAGCCCTGGCCCCCGGGGCTCCAGTGGCCTCCCCAGGCTCCTGCCGTGGGGCCTGGTCCCGCTCACCTGGGCCCAGGTTCTCCGCAGGTGAATGCCTTTTGCGGACACCAGGGACCACAGGCCGCGGATCCCTTCACGGGCAGGGGGGGTTCGAGCTCTGTGTGACCCAGGTCACAGCGCACACAGTCCCTTCTCGCAAAGTTCAGCCCAGACTTTAGAGAGTAGAAGCGTCTCGGTCCAAGTTTTCCGCCTCGGGGCAGGGTGGGGCCGTTTGAGCCAAGAGAGACTCTTAGCCCCCCAGGCAGGTCTCAGGCCCGAGACCCCCAGGGAGACCCGGTCCCTGGGCGTGGGTCCCGCCCGCCCGGGCCCGCCCCACCTGGCCCGGAACCGTGGCCGGCCCCTCTTGCCGGCCCCAGGTCCCTAGCTCTTCCCTGGCACTCTGCCTCTGGCGGGGTGGGAGACGGGCTGGCAAGTGTGGTCCACGGGAAAACGCGCGGTCCTCTGGGTGGCAGGGAGGGCCTCCGTTAACTCTGACACCAGCCCAGGGACCCTGTGCACCTGGCCTGATATCTCAAGGGAGGGGCACGTTGCCCGGAGGGATGCTCTTGGGGTGGGGCCTGCTTGCGCCTGCGCGGCCCCGCCTCTTGGCCCGAAACCACCCAGCCGCGGCTCGGACAAAAGCCATCTCCTGGGGTCCTCCCCCCTGTTCTTCCATCCGTAAAGGGGGACCCCTTTACGGATGGAAGAACAGGGGGATCTTCGCAGTGGTGGGGACGGGACGGAGGGGTCTGCGGGTTTGCAGCCACGTAGGCCAGTTGCTGGCACCCCGGCCCCATGTGTCCCAGCTCCATGGACGAGGTGGGCCGCTTATGGCGGGATGCAGGCGTCCTGCGGGGGTCAGGGGACGGCGTGGGCACTCCCCGGGCGAGAGAGGGCGCCTGGGACCCGAGAGAGCCCCGGGGAGAGTCCGAGGCCTGGCCGCAGAGGCTGCCATTGCCTCCCCGGGCTCCTACCATGGGGCCTGACCGTGTTCGCCCGAGGCCCAGGTTCACCGCAGGTGAATGCCTTTTGCGGACGCCAAGGACAGGAGGTCGCCGATTCCCTCACAGAGGTGGGGGTTCGAGCTCTGGGGGACTGAGGTCGCAGCGGTCACACTCCATTTTTGGGTGGTTCCGCAGAGACTGGAGGGTTGAAGCGGCTGGGTCCAAGTCTGCCGCCTTGTGGCAGGGTGGGGGCTTTGCAGGCGAAGCAAGGCTCTTAGCCTCCCAGGCGGGGCACAGGCCAGACTCCCCAAGGGAGAACCGGTCCTTGGTCGAGGGTCCCGCCCGCCCGCCCGGAACCGCTCCACCTGGCGCGGAACCGTGGCCGGCCCCTCTTCCAGGCACCAGGTGCCTAGTTCTTTCCTGGCACTCTGCCTCTGCGGGGGTGGGAGAGCTGCTGGGAAGTGTGGTCCACGGGAAAACGCGCGGTCCTCTGGGTGGCAGGGAGGGCCTCCGTTAACTCTGACACCAGCCCAGGGACCCTGTGGACCTGGCCTGATATCTCAAGGGGGGGGCACGTTGCCCGGAGGGATGCTCTTGGGGTGGGGCCTGCCTGCGCCTGCGCGGCCCCGCCTCTTGGCCCGAAACCACCCAGCCGCGGCTCGGACAAAAGCCATCTCCTGGGGGCCTCCCCCCTGTTCTTCCATCCGTAAAGGGGGACCCCTTTACGGATGGAAGAACAGGGGGATCTTCGCAGTGGTTGGGACGGGACGGAGGGGTCTGCGGGTTTGCAGCCACGTAGGCCAGTTGCTCGCACCCCGGCCCCATGTGTCCCAGCTCCATGGACGAGGTGGGCCGCTTATGGCGGGATGCAGGCGTCCTGCGGGGGTCAGGGGACGGCGTGGGCACTCCCCGGGCGAGAGAGGGCGCCTGGGACCCGAGAGAGCACCCGGGAAAATGCCCAGCCCTGGCCCCCGGGGCTCCAGTGGCCTCCCCAGGCTCCTGCCGTGGGGCCTGGTCCCGCTCACCTGGGCCCAGGTTCTCCGCAGGTGAATGCCTTTTGCGGACACCAGGGACCACAGGCCGCGGATCCCTTCACGGGCAGGGGGGGTTCGAGCTCTGTGTGACCCAGGTCACAGCGCACACAGTCCCTTCTCGCAAAGTTCAGCCCAGACTTTAGAGAGTAGAAGCGTCTCGGTCCAAGTTTTCCGCCTCGGGGCAGGGTGGGGCCGTTTGAGCCAAGAGAGACTCTTAGCCCCCCAGGCAGGTCTCAGGCCCGAGACCCCCAGGGAGACCCGGTCCCTGGGCGTGGGTCCCGCCCGCCCGGGCCCGCCCCACCTGGCCCGGAACCGTGGCCGGCCCCTCTTCCCGGCCCCAGGTCCCTAGCTCTTCCCTGGCACTCTGCCTCTGGCGGGGTGGGAGACGGGCTGGCAAGTGTGGTCCACGGGAAAACGCGCGGTCCTCTGGGTGGCAGGGAGGGCCTCCGTTAACTCTGACACCAGCCCAGGGACCCTGTGCACCTGGCCTGATATCTCAAGGGAGGGGCACGTTGCCCGGAGGGATGCTCTTGGGGTGGGGCCTGCTTGCGCCTGCGCGGCCCCGCCTCTTGGCCCGAAACCACCCAGCCGCGGCTCGGACAAAAGCCATCTCCTGGGGGCCTCCCCCCTGTTCTTCCATCCGTAAAGGGGGACCCCTTTACGGATGGAAGAACAGGGGGATCTTCGCAGTGGTGGGGACGGGACGGAGGGGTCTGCGGGTTTGCAGCCACGTAGGCCAGTTGCTGGCACCCCGGCCCCATGTGTCCCAGCTCCATGGACGAGGTGGGCCGCTTATGGCGGGATGCAGGCGTCCTGCGGGGGTCAGGGGACGGCGTGGGCACTCCCCGGGCGAGAGAGGGCGCCTGGGACCCGAGAGAGCCCCGGGGAGAGTCCGAGGCCTGGCCGCAGAGGCTGCCATTGCCTCCCCGGGCTCCTACCATGGGGCCTGACCGTGTTCGCCCGAGGCCCAGGTTCACCGCAGGTGAATGCCTTTTGCGGACGCCAAGGACAGGAGGTCGCCGATTCCCTCACAGAGGTGGGGGTTCGAGCTCTGGGGGACTGAGGTCGCAGCGGTCACACTCCATTTTTGGGTGGTTCCGCAGAGACTGGAGGGTTGAAGCGGCTGGGTCCAAGTCTGCCGCCTTGTGGCAGGGTGGGGGCTTTGCAGGCGAAGCAAGGCTCTTAGCCTCCCAGGCGGGGCACAGGCCAGACTCCCCAAGGGAGAACCGGTCCTTGGTCGAGGGTCCCGCCCGCCCGCCCGGAACCGCTCCACCTGGCGCGGAACCGTGGCCGGCCCCTCTTCCAGGCACCAGGTCCCTAGTTCTTTCCTGGCACTCTGCCTCTGCGGGGGTGGGAGAGCTGCTGGGAAGTGTGGTCCACGGGAAAACGCGCGGTCCTCTGGGTGGCAGGGAGGGCCTCCGTTAACTCTGACACCAGCCCAGGGACCCTGTGGACCTGGCCTGATATCTCAAGGGGGGGGCACGTTGCCCGGAGGGATGCTCTTGGGGTGGGGCCTGCCTGCGCCTGCGCGGCCCCGCCTCTTGGCCCGAAACCACCCAGCCGCGGCTCGGACAAAAGCCATCTCCTGGGGGCCTCCCCCCTGTTCTTCCATCCGTAAAGGGGGACCCCTTTACGGATGGAAGAACAGGGGGATCTTCGCAGTGGTTGGGACGGGACGGAGGGGTCTGCGGGTTTGCAGCCACGTAGGCCAGTTGCTCGCACCCCGGCCCCATGTGTCCCAGCTCCATGGACGAGGTGGGCCGCTTATGGCGGGATGCAGGCGTCCTGCGGGGGTCAGGGGACGGCGTGGGCACTCCCCGGGCGAGAGAGGGCGCCTGGGACCCGAGAGAGCACCCGGGAAAATGCCCAGCCCTGGCCCCCGGGGCTCCAGTGGCCTCCCCAGGCTCCTGCCGTGGGGCCTGGTCCCGCTCACCTGGGCCCAGGTTCTCCGCATGTGAATGCCTTTTGCGGACACCAGGGACCACAGGCCGCGGATCCCTTCACGGGCAGGGGGGGTTCGAGCTCTGTGGGACCCAGGTCGCAGCGCACACAGTCCCTTCTCGCAAAGTTCAGCCCAGACTTTAGAGAGTAGAAGCGTCTCGGTCCAAGTTTTCCGCCTCGGGGCAGGGTGGGGCCGTTTGAGCCAAGAGAGACTCTTAGCCCCCCAGGCAGGTCTCAGGCCCGAGACCCCCAGGGAGACCCGGTCCCTGGGCGTGGGTCCCGCCCGCCCGGGCCCGCCCCACCTGGCCCGGAACCGTGGCCGGCCCCTCTTCCCGGCCCCAGGTCCCTAGCTCTTCCCTGGCACTCTGCCTCTGGCGGGGTGGGAGACGGGCTGGCAAGTGTGGTCCACGGGAAAACGCGCGGTCCTCTGGGTGGCAGGGAGGGCCTCCGTTAACTCTGACACCAGCCCAGGGACCCTGTGCACCTGGCCTGATATCTCAAGGGGGGGGCACGTTGCCCGGAGGGATGCTCTTGGGGTGGGGCCTGCCTGCGCCTGCGCGGCCCCGCCTCTTGGCCCGAAACCACCCAGCCGCGGCTCGGACAAAAGCCATCTCCTGGGGGCCTCCCCCCTGTTCTTCCATCCGTAAAGGGGGACCCCTTTACGGATGGAAGAACAGGGGGATCTTCGCAGTGGTGGGGACGGGACGGAGGGGTCTGCGGGTTTGCAGCCACGTAGGCCAGTTGCTCGCACCCGGGCCCCATGTGTCCCAGCTCCATGGACGAGGTGGGCCACTTATGGCGGGATGCAGGCGTCCTTCGGGGGTCAGGGGACGGCGTGGGCACTCCCCGGGCGAGAGAGGGCGCCTGGGACCCGAGAGAGCCCCGGGGAGAGTCCGAGGCCTGGCCGCAGAGGCTGCCATAGCCTCCCCGGGCTCCTACCATGGGGCCTGACCGTGTTCGCCCGAGGCCCAGGTTCACCGCAGGTGAATGCCTTTTGCGGACGCCAAGGACAGGAGGTCGCCGATTCCCTCACAGAGGTGGGGGTTCGAGCTCTGGGGGACTGAGGTCGCAGCGGTCACACTCCATTTTTGGGTGGTTCCGCAGAGACTGGAGGGTTGAAGCGGCTGGGTCCAAGTCTGCCGCCTTGTGGCAGGGTGGGGGCTTTGCAGGCGAAGCAAGGCTCTTAGCCTCCCAGGCGGGGCACAGGCCAGACTCCCCAAGGGAGAACCGGTCCTTGGTCGAGGGTCCCGCCCGCCCGCCCGGAACCGCTCCACCTGGCGCGGAACCGTGGCCGGCCCCTCTTCCAGGCACCAGGTCCCTAGTTCTTTCCTGGCACTCTGCCTCTGCGGGGGTGGGAGAGCTGCTGGGAAGTGTGGTCCACGGGAAAACGCGCGGTCCTCTGGGTGGCAGGGAGGGCCTCCGTTAACTCTGACACCAGCCCAGGGACCCTGTGGACCTGGCCTGATATCTCAAGGGGGGGGCACGTTGCCCGGAGGGATGCTCTTGGGGTGGGGCCTGCCTGCGCCTGCGCGGCCCCGCCTCTTGGCCCGAAACCACCCAGCCGCGGCTCGGACAAAAGCCATCTCCTGGGGGCCTCCCCCCTGTTCTTCCATCCGTAAAGGGGGACCCCTTTACGGATGGAAGAACAGGGGGATCTTCGCAGTGGTTGGGACGGGACGGAGGGGTCTGCGGGTTTGCAGCCACGTAGGCCAGTTGCTCGCACCCCGGCCCCATGTGTCCCAGCTCCATGGACGAGGTGGGCCGCTTATGGCGGGATGCAGGCGTCCTGCGGGGGTCAGGGGACGGCGTGGGCACTCCCCGGGCGAGAGAGGGCGCCTGGGACCCGAGAGAGCACCCGGGAAAATGCCCAGCCCTGGCCCCCGGGGCTCCAGTGGCCTCCCCAGGCTCCTGCCGTGGGGCCTGGTCCCGCTCACCTGGGCCCAGGTTCTCCGCAGGTGAATGCCTTTTGCGGACACCAGGGACCACAGGCCGCGGATCCCTTCACGGGCAGGGGGGGTTCGAGCTCTGTGGGACCCAGGTCGCAGCGCACACAGTCCCTTCTCGCAAAGTTCAGCCCAGACTTTAGAGAGTAGAAGCGTCTCGGTCCAAGTTTTCCGCCTCGGGGCAGGGTGGGGCCGTTTGAGCCAAGAGAGACTCTTAGCCCCCCAGGCAGGTCTCAGGCCCGAGACCCCCAGGGAGACCCGGTCCCTGGGCGTGGGTCCCGCCCGCCCGGGCCCGCCCCACCTGGCCCGGAACCGTGGCCGGCCCCTCTTCCCGGCCCCAGGTCCCTAGCTCTTCCCTGGCACTCTGCCTCTGGCGGGGTGGGAGACGGGCTGGCAAGTGTGGTCCACGGGAAAACGCGCGGTCCTCTGGGTGGCAGGGAGGGCCTCCGTTAACTCTGACACCAGCCCAGGGACCCTGTGCACCTGGCCTGATATCTCAAGGGGGGGGCACGTTGCCCGGAGGGATGCTCTTGGGGTGGGGCCTGCCTGCGCCTGCGCGGCCCCGCCTCTTGGCCCGAAACCACCCAGCCGCGGCTCGGACAAAAGCCATCTCCTGGGGGCCTCCCCCCTGTTCTTCCATCCGTAAAGGGGGACCCCTTTACGGATGGAAGAACAGGGGGATCTTCGCAGTGGTGGGGACGGGACGGAGGGGTCTGCGGGTTTGCAGCCACGTAGGCCAGTTGCTCGCACCCGGGCCCCATGTGTCCCAGCTCCATGGACGAGGTGGGCCGCTTATGGCGGGATGCAGGCGTCCTTCGGGGGTCAGGGGACGGCGTGGGCACTCCCCGGGCGAGAGAGGGCGCCTGGGACCCGAGAGAGCCCCGGGGAGAGTCCGAGGCCTGGCCGCAGAGGCTGCCATAGCCTCCCCGGGCTCCTACCATGGGGCCTGACCGTGTTCGCCCGAGGCCCAGGTTCACCGCAGGTGAATGCCTTTTGCGGACGCCAAGGACAGGAGGTCGCCGATTCCCTCACAGAGGTGGGGGTTCGAGCTCTGGGGGACTGAGGTCGCAGCGGTCACACTCCATTTTTGGGTGGTTCCGCAGAGACTGGAGGGTTGAAGCGGCTGGGTCCAAGTCTGCCGCCTTGTGGCAGGGTGGGGGCTTTGCAGGCGAAGCAAGGCTCTTAGCCTCCCAGGCGGGGCACAGGCCAGACTCCCCAAGGGAGAACCGGTCCTTGGTCGAGGGTCCCGCCCGCCCGCCCGGAACCGCTCCACCTGGCGCGGAACCGTGGCCGGCCCCTCTTCCAGGCACCAGGTCCCTAGTTCTTTCCTGGCACTCTGCCTCTGCGGGGGTGGGAGAGCTGCTGGGAAGTGTGGTCCACGGGAAAACGCGCGGTCCTCTGGGTGGCAGGGAGGGCCTCCGTTAACTCTGACACCAGCCCAGGGACCCTGTGGACCTGGCCTGATATCTCAAGGGGGGGGCACGTTGCCCGGAGGGATGCTCTTGGGGTGGGGCCTGCCTGCGCCTGCGCGGCCCCGCCTCTTGGCCCGAAACCACCCAGCCGCGGCTCGGACAAAAGCCATCTCCTGGGGGCCTCCCCCCTGTTCTTCCATCCGTAAAGGGGGACCCCTTTACGGATGGAAGAACAGGGGGATCTTCGCAGTGGTGGGGACGGGACGGAGGGGTCTGCGGGTTTGCAGCCACGTAGGCCAGTTGCTCGCACCCCGGCCCCATGTGTCCCAGCTCCATGGACGAGGTGGGCCGCTTATGGCGGGATGCAGGCGTCCTGCGGGGGTCAGGGGACGGCGTGGGCACTCCCCGGGCGAGAGAGGGCGCCTGGGACCCGAGAGAGCACCCGGGAAAATGCCCAGCCCTGGCCCCCGGGGCTCCAGTGGCCTCCCCAGGCTCCTGCCGTGGGGCCTGGTCCCGCTCACCTGGGCCCAGGTTCTCCGCAGGTGAATGCCTTTTGCGGACACCAGGGACCACAGGCCGCGGATCCCTTCACGGGCAGGGGGGGTTCGAGCTCTGTGGGACCCAGGTCGCAGCGCACACAGTCCCTTCTCGCAAAGTTCAGCCCAGACTTTAGAGAGTAGAAGCGTCTCGGTCCAAGTTTTCCGCCTCGGGGCAGGGTGGGGCCGTTTGAGCCAAGAGAGACTCTTAGCCCCCCAGGCAGGTCTCAGGCCCGAGACCCCCAGGGAGACCCGGTCCCTGGGCGTGGGTCCCGCCCGCCCGGGCCCGCCCCACCTGGCCCGGAACCGTGGCCGGCCCCTCTTCCCGGCCCCAGGTCCCTAGCTCTTCCCTGGCACTCTGCCTCTGGCGGGGTGGGAGACGGGCTGGCAAGTGTGGTCCACGGGAAAACGCGCGGTCCTCTGGGTGGCAGGGAGGGCCTCCGTTAACTCTGACACCAGCCCAGGGACCCTGTGGACCTGACCTGATATCTCAAGGGGGGGGCACGTTGCCCGGAGGGATGCTCTTGTGGTGGGGCCTGCCTGCGCCTGCGCGGCCCCGCCTCTTGGCCCGAAACCACCCAGCCGCGGCTCCGACAAAAGCCATCTCCTGGGGGCCTCCCACCTGTTCTTCCATCCGTAAAGGGGGACCCCTTTACGGATGGAAGAACAGGGGGATCTTCGCAGTGGTGGGGACGGGACGGAGGGGTCTGCGGGTTTGCAGCCACGTAGGCCAGTTGCTGGCACCCCGGCCCCATGTGTCCCAGCTCCATGGACGAGGTGGGCCGCTTATTGCGGGATGCAGGCGTCCTGCGGGGGTCAGGGGACGGCGTGGGCACTCCCCGGGCGAGAGAGGGCGCCTGGGACCCGAGAGAGCCCCGGGGAGAGTCCGAGGCCTGGCCGCAGAGGCAGCCATTGCCTCCCCGGGCTCCTACCATGGGGCCTGACCGTGTTCGCCCGAGGCCCAGGTTCACCGCAGGTGAATGCCTTTTGCGGACGCCAAGGACAGGAGGTCGCCGATTCCCTCACAGAGGTGGGGGTTCGAGCTCTGGGGGACTGAGGTCGCAGCGGTCACACTCCATTTTTGGGTGGTTCCGCAGAGACTGGAGGGTTGAAGCGGCTGGGTCCAAGTCTGCCGCCTTGTGGCAGGGTGGGGGCTTTGCAGGCGAAGCAAGGCTCTTAGCCTCCCAGGCGGGGCACAGGCCAGACTCCCCAAGGGAGAACCGGTCCTTGGTCGAGGGTCCCGCCCGCCCGCCCGGAACCGCTCCACCTGGCGCGGAACCGTGGCCGGCCCCTCTTCCAGGCACCAGGTCCCTAGTTCTTTCCTGGCACTCTGCCTCTGCGGGGGTGGGAGAGCTGCTGGGAAGTGTGGTCCACGGGAAAACGCGCGGTCCTCTGGGTGGCAGGGAGGGCCTCCGTTAACTCTGACACCAGCCCAGGGACCCTGTGGACCTGGCCTGATATCTCAAGGGGGGGGCACGTTGCCCGGAGGGATGCTCTTGGGGTGGGGCCTGCCTGCGCCTGCGCGGCCCCGCCTCTTGGCCCGAAACCACCCAGCCGCGGCTCGGACAAAAGCCATCTCCTGGGGGCCTCCCCCCTGTTCTTCCATCCGTAAAGGGGGACCCCTTTACGGATGGAAGAACAGGGGAATCTTCGCAGTGGTTGGGACGGGACGGAGGGGTCTGCGGGTTTGCAGCCACGTAGGCCAGTTGCTCGCACCCCGGCCCCATGTGTCCCAGCTCCATGGACGAGGTGGGCCGCTTATGGCGGGATGCAGGCGTCCTGCGGGGGTCAGGGGACGGCGTGGGCACTCCCCGGGCGAGAGAGGGCGCCTGGGACCCGAGAGAGCACCCGGGAAAATGCCCAGCCCTGGCCCCCGGGGCTCCAGTGGCCTCCCCAGGCTCCTGCCGTGGGGCCTGGTCCCGCTCACCTGGGCCCAGGTTCTCCGCAGGTGAATGCCTTTTGCGGACACCAGGGACCACAGGCCGCGGATCCCTTCACGGGCAGGGGGGGTTCGAGCTCTGTGGGACCCAGGTCGCAGCGCACACAGTCCCTTCTCGCAAAGTTCAGCCCAGACTTTAGAGAGTAGAAGCGTCTCGGTCCAAGTTTTCCGCCTCGGGGCAGGGTGGGGCCGTTTGAGCCAAGAGAGACTCTTAGCCCCCCAGGCAGGTCTCAGGCCCGAGACCCCCAGGGAGACCCGGTCCCTGGGCGTGGGTCCCGCCCGCCCGGGCCCGCCCCACCTGGCCCGGAACCGTGGCCGGCCCCTCTTCCCGGCCCCAGGTCCCTAGCTCTTCCCTGGCACTCTGCCTCTGGCGGGGTGGGAGACGGGCTGGCAAGTGTGGTCCACGGGAAAACGCGCGGTCCTCTGGGTGGCAGGGAGGGCCTCCGTTAACTCTGACACCAGCCCAGGGACCCTGTGCACCTGGCCTGATATCTCAAGGGGGGGGCACGTTGCCCGGAGGGATGCTCTTGGGGTGGGGCCTGCCTGCGCCTGCGCGGCCCCGCCTCTTGGCCCGAAACCACCCAGCCGCGGCTCGGACAAAAGCCATCTCCTGGGGGCCTCCCCCCTGTTCTTCCATCCGTAAAGGGGGACCCCTTTACGGATGGAAGAACAGGGGGATCTTCGCAGTGGTGGGGACGGGACGGAGGGGTCTGCGGGTTTGCAGCCACGTAGGCCAGTTGCTCGCACCCCGGCCCCATGTGTCCCAGCTCCATGGACGAGGTGGGCCGCTTATGGCGGGATGCAGGCGTCCTGCGGGGGTCAGGGGACGGCGTGGGCACTCCCCGGGCGAGAGAGGGCGCCTGGGACCCGAGAGAGCACCCGGGAAAATGCCCAGCCCTGGCCCCCGGGGCTCCAGTGGCCTCCCCAGGCTCCTGCCGTGGGGCCTGGTCCCGCTCACCTGGGCCCAGGTTCTCCGCAGGTGAATGCCTTTTGCGGACACCAGGGACCACAGGCCGCGGATCCCTTCACGGGCAGGGGGGGTTCGAGCTCTGTGGGACCCAGGTCGCAGCGCACACAGTCCCTTCTCGCAAAGTTCAGCCCAGACTTTAGAGAGTAGAAGCGTCTCGGTCCAAGTTTTCCGCCTCGGGGCAGGGTGGGGCCGTTTGAGCCAAGAGAGACTCTTAGCCCCCCAGGCAGGTCTCAGGCCCGAGACCCCCAGGGAGACCCGGTCCCTGGGCGTGGGTCCCGCCCGCCCGGGCCCGCCCCACCTGGCCCGGAACCGTGGCCGGCCCCTCTTCCCGGCCCCAGGTCCCTAGCTCTTCCCTGGCACTCTGCCTCTGGCGGGGTGGGAGACGGGCTGGCAAGTGTGGTCCACGGGAAAACGCGCGGTCCTCTGGGTGGCAGGGAGGGCCTCCGTTAACTCTGACACCAGCCCAGGGACCCTGTGGACCTGACCTGATATCTCAAGCGGGGGGCACGTTGCCCGGAGGGATGCTCTTGTGGTGGGGCCTGCCTGCGCCTGCGCGGCCCCGCCTCTTGGCCCGAAACCACCCAGCCGCGGCTCCGACAAAAGCCATCTCCTGGGGGCCTCCCCCCTGTTCTTCCATCCGTAAAGGGGGACCCCTTTACGGATGGAAGAACAGGGGGATCTTCGCAGTGGTGGGGACGGGACGGAGGGGTCTGCGGGTTTGCAGCCACGTAGGCCAGTTGCTGGCACCCCGGCCCCATGTGTCCCAGCTCCATGGACGAGGTGGGCCGCTTATGGCGGGATGCAGGCGTCCTGCGGGGGTCAGGGGACGGCGTGGGCACTCCCCGGGCGAGAGAGGGCGCCTGGGACCCGAGAGAGCCCCGGGGAGAGTCCGAGGCCTGGCCGCAGAGGCTGCCATTGCCTCCCCGGGCTCCTACCATGGGGCCTGACCGTGTTCGCCCGAGGCCCAGGTTCACCGCAGGTGAATGCCTTTTGCGGACGCCAAGGACAGGAGGTCGCCGATTCCCTCACAGAGGTGGGGGTTCGAGCTCTGGGGGACTGAGGTCGCAGCGGTCACACTCCATTTTTGGGTGGTTCCGCAGAGACTGGAGGGTTGAAGCGGCTGGGTCCAAGTCTGCCGCCTTGTGGCAGGGTGGGGGCTTTGCAGGCGAAGCAAGGCTCTTAGCCTCCCAGGCGGGGCACAGGCCAGACTCCCCAAGGGAGAACCGGTCCTTGGTCGAGGGTCCCGCCCGCCCGCCCGGAACCGCTCCACCTGGCGCGGAACCGTGGCCGGCCCCTCTTCCAGGCACCAGGTCCCTAGTTCTTTCCTGGCACTCTGCCTCTGCGGGGGTGGGAGAGCTGCTGGGAAGTGTGGTCCACGGGAAGACGCGCGGTCCTCTGGGTGGCAGGGAGGGCCTCCGTTAACTCTGACACCAGCCCAGGGACCCTGTGGACCTGGCCTGATATCTCAAGGGGGGGGCACGTTGCCCGGAGGGATGCTCTTGGGGTGGGGCCTGCCTGCGCCTGCGCGGCCCCGCCTCTTGGCCCGAAACCACCCAGCCGCGGCTCGGACAAAAGCCATCTCCTGGGGGCCTCCCCCCTGTTCTTCCATCCGTAAAGGGGGACCCCTTTACGGATGGAAGAACAGGGGGATCTTCGCAGTGGTGGGGACGGGACGGAGGGGTCTGCGGGTTTGCAGCCACGTAGGCCAGTTGCTCGCACCCCGGCCCCATGTGTCCCAGCTCCATGGACGAGGTGGGCCGCTTATGGCGGGATGCAGGCGTCCTGCGGGGGTCAGGGGACGGCGTGGGCACTCCCCGGGCGAGAGAGGGCGCCTGGGACCCGAGAGAGCACCCGGGAAAATGCCCAGCCCTGGCCCCCGGGGCTCCAGTGGCCTCCCCAGGCTCCTGCCGTGGGGCCTGGTCCCGCTCACCTGGGCCCAGGTTCTCTGCAGGTGAATGCCTTTTGCGGACACCAGGGACCACAGGCCGCGGATCCCTTCACGGGCAGGGGGGGTTCGAGCTCTGTGGGACCCAGGTCGCAGCGCATACAGTCCCTTCTCGCAAAGTTCAGCCCAGACTTTAGAGAGTAGAAGCGTCTCGGTCCAAGTTTTCCGCCTCGGGGCAGGGTGGGGCCGTTTGAGCCAAGAGAGACTCTTAGCCCCCCAGGCAGGTCTCCGGCCCGAGACCCCCAGGGAGACCCGGTCCCTGGGCGTGGGTCCCGCCCGCCCGGGCCCGCCCCACCTGGCCCGGAACCGTGGCCGGCCCCTCTTCCCGGCCCCAGGTCCCTAGCTCTTCCCTGGCACTCTGCCTCTGGCGGGGTGGGAGACGGGCTGGCAAGTGTGGTCCACGGGAAAACGCGCGGTCCTCTGGGTGGCAGGGAGGGTCTCCGTTAACTCTGACACCAGCCCAGGGACCCTGTGCACCTGGCCTGATATCTCAAGGGAGGGGCACGTTGCCCGGAGGGATGCTCTTGGGGTGGGGCCTGCTTGCGCCTGCGCGGCCCCGCCTCTTGGCCCGAAACCACCCAGCCGCGGCTCGCACAAAAGCTATCTCCTGGGGGCCTCCCCCCTGTTCTTCCATCCGTAAAGGGGGACCCCTTTACGGATGGAAGAACAGGGGGATCTTCGCAGTGGTGGGGACGGGACGGAGGGGTCTGCGGGTTTGCAGCCACGTAGGCCAGTTGCTGGCACCCCGGCCCCATGTGTCCCAGCTCCATGGACGAGGTGGGCCGCTTATGGAGGGATGCAGGCGTCCTGCGGGGGTCAGGGGACGGCGTGGGCACTCCCCGGGCGAGAGAGGGCGCCTGGGACCCGAGAGAGCCCCGGGGAGAGTCCGAGGCCTGGCCGCAGAGGCTGCCATTGCCTCCCCGGGCTCCTACCATGGGGCCTGACCGTGTTCGCCCGAGGCCCAGGTTCACCGCAGGTGAATGCCTTTTGCGGACGCCAAGGACAGGAGGTCGCCGATTCCCTCACAGAGGTGGGGGTTCGAGCTCTGGGGGACTGAGGTCGCAGCGGTCACACTCCATTTTTGGGTGGTTCCGCAGAGACTGGAGGGTTGAAGCGGCTGGGTCCAAGTCTGCCGCCTTGTGGCAGGGTGGGGGCTTTGCAGGCGAAGCAAGGCTCTTAGCCTCCCAGGCGGGGCACAGGCCAGACTCCCCAAGGGAGAACCGGTCCTTGGTCGAGGGTCCCGCCCGCCCCGCCCGGAACCGCTCCACCTGGCGCGGAACCGTGGCCGGCCCCTCTTCCAGGCACCAGGTCCCTAGTTCTTTCCTGGCACTCTGCCTCTGCGGGGGTGGGAGAGCTGCTGGGAAGTGTGGTCCACGGGAAAACGCGCGGTCCTCTGGGTGGCAGGGAGGGCCTCCGTTAACTCTGACACCAGCCCAGGGACCCTGTGGACCTGGCCTGATATCTCAAGGGGGGGGCACGTTGCCCGGAGGGATGCTCTTGGGGTGGGGCCTGCCTGCGCCTGCGCGGCCCCGCCTCTTGGCCCGAAACCACCCAGCCGCGGCTCGGACAAAAGCCATCTCCTGGGGGCCTCCCCCCTGTTCTTCCATCCGTAAAGGGGGACCCCTTTACGGATGGAAGAACAGGGGGATCTTCGCAGTGGTGGGGACGGGACGGAGGGGTCTGCGGGTTTGCAGCCACGTAGGCCAGTTGCTCGCACCCCGGCCCCATGTGTCCCAGCTCCATGGACGAGGTGGGCCGCTTATGGCGGGATGCAGGCGTCCTGCGGGGGTCAGGGGACGGCGTGGGCACTCCCCGGGCGAGAGAGGGCGCCTGGGACCCGAGAGAGCACCCGGGAAAATGCCCAGCCCTGGCCCCCGGGGCTCCAGTGGCCTCCCCAGGCTCCTGCCGTGGGGCCTGGTCCCGCTCACCTGGGCCCAGGTTCTCCGCATGTGAATGCCTTTTGCGGACACCAGGGACCACAGGCCGCGGATCCCTTCACGGGCAGGGGGGGTTCGAGCTCTGTGGGACCCAGGTCGCAGCGCACACAGTCCCTTCTCGCAAAGTTCAGCCCAGACTTTAGAGAGTAGAAGCGTCTCGGTCCAAGTTTTCCGCCTCGGGGCAGGGTGGGGCCGTTTGAGCCAAGAGAGACTCTTAGCCCCCCAGGCAGGTCTCAGGCCCGAGACCCCCAGGGAGACCCGGTCCCTGGGCGTGGGTCCCGCCCGCCCGGGCCCGCCCCACCTGGCCCGGAACCGTGGCCGGCCCCTCTTCCCGGCCCCAGGTCCCTAGCTCTTCCCTGGCACTCTGCCTCTGGCGGGGTGGGAGACGGGCTGGCAAGTGTGGTCCACGGGAAAACGCGCGGTCCTCTGGGTGGCAGGGAGGGCCTCCGTTAACTCTGACACCAGCCCAGGGACCCTGTGCACCTGGCCTGATATCTCAAGGGGGGGGCACGTTGCCCGGAGGGATGCTCTTGGGGTGGGGCCTGCCTGCGCCTGCGCGGCCCCGCCTCTTGGCCCGAAACCACCCAGCCGCGGCTCGGACAAAAGCCATCTCCTGGGGGCCTCCCCCCTGTTCTTCCATCCGTAAAGGGGGACCCCTTTACGGATGGAAGAACAGGGGGATCTTCGCAGTGGTGGGGACGGGACGGAGGGGTCTGCGGGTTTGCAGCCACGTAGGCCAGTTGCTCGCACCCGGGCCCCATGTGTCCCAGCTCCATGGACGAGGTGGGCCGCTTATGGCGGGATGCAGGCGTCCTTCGGGGGTCAGGGGACGGCGTGGGCACTCCCCGGGCGAGAGAGGGCGCCTGGGACCCGAGAGAGCCCCGGGGAGAGTCCGAGGCCTGGCCGCAGAGGCTGCCATAGCCTCCCCGGGCTCCTACCATGGGGCCTGACCGTGTTCGCCCGAGGCCCAGGTTCACCGCAGGTGAATGCCTTTTGCGGACGCCAAGGACAGGAGGTCGCCGATTCCCTCACAGAGGTGGGGGTTCGAGCTCTGGGGGACTGAGGTCGCAGCGGTCACACTCCATTTTTGGGTGGTTCCGCAGAGACTGGAGGGTTGAAGCGGCTGGGTCCAAGTCTGCCGCCTTGTGGCAGGGTGGGGGCTTTGCAGGCGAAGCAAGGCTCTTAGCCTCCCAGGCGGGGCACAGGCCAGACTCCCCAAGGGAGAACCGGTCCTTGGTCGAGGGTCCCGCCCGCCCGCCCGGAACCGCTCCACCTGGCGCGGAACCGTGGCCGGCCCCTCTTCCAGGCACCAGGTCCCTAGTTCTTTCCTGGCACTCTGCCTCTGCGGGGGTGGGAGAGCTGCTGGGAAGTGTGGTCCACGGGAAAACGCGCGGTCCTCTGGGTGGCAGGGAGGGCCTCCGTTAACTCTGACACCAGCCCAGGGACCCTGTGGACCTGGCCTGATATCTCAAGGGGGGGGCACGTTGCCCGGAGGGATGCTCTTGGGGTGGGGCCTGCCTGCGCCTGCGCGGCCCCGCCTCTTGGCCCGAAACCACCCAGCCGCGGCTCGGACAAAAGCCATCTCCTGGGGGCCTCCCCCCTGTTCTTCCATCCGTAAAGGGGGACCCCTTTACGGATGGAAGAACAGGGGGATCTTCGCAGTGGTTGGGACGGGACGGAGGGGTCTGCGGGTTTGCAGCCACGTAGGCCAGTTGCTCGCACCCCGGCCCCATGTGTCCCAGCTCCATGGACGAGGTGGGCCGCTTATGGCGGGATGCAGGCGTCCTGCGGGGGTCAGGGGACGGCGTGGGCACTCCCCGGGCGAGAGAGGGCGCCTGGGACCCGAGAGAGCACCCGGGAAAATGCCCAGCCCTGGCCCCCGGGGCTCCAGTGGCCTCCCCAGGCTCCTGCCGTGGGGCCTGGTCCCGCTCACCTGGGCCCAGGTTCTCCGCAGGTGAATGCCTTTTGCGGACACCAGGGACCACAGGCCGCGGATCCCTTCAAGGGCAGGGGGGGTTCGAGCTCTGTGGGACCCAGGTCGCAGCGCACACAGTCCCTTCTCGCAAAGTTCAGCCCAGACTTTAGAGAGTAGAAGCGTCTCGGTCCAAGTTTTCCGCCTCGGGGCAGGGTGGGGCCGTTTGAGCCAAGAGAGACTCTTAGCCCCCCAGGCAGGTCTCAGGCCCGAGACCCCCAGGGAGACCCGGTCCCTGGGCGTGGGTCCCGCCCGCCCGGGCCCGCCCCACCTGGCCCGGAACCGTGGCCGGCCCCTCTTCCCGGCCCCAGGTCCCTAGCTCTTCCCTGGCACTCTGCCTCTGGCGGGGTGGGAGACGGGCTGGCAAGTGTGGTCCACGGGAAAACGCGCGGTCCTCTGGGTGGCAGGGAGGGCCTCCGTTAACTCTGACACCAGCCCAGGGACCCTGTGCACCTGGCCTGATATCTCAAGGGGGGGGCACGTTGCCCGGAGGGATGCTCTTGGGGTGGGGCCTGCCTGCGCCTGCGCGGCCCCGCCTCTTGGCCCGAAACCACCCAGCCGCGGCTCGGACAAAAGCCATCTCCTGGGGGCCTCCCCCCTGTTCTTCCATCCGTAAAGGGGGACCCCTTTACGGATGGAAGAACAGGGGGATCTTCGCAGTGGTGGGGACGGGACGGAGGGGTCTGCGGGTTTGCAGCCACGTAGGCCAGTTGCTCGCACCCGGGCCCCATGTGTCCCAGCTCCATGGACGAGGTGGGCCGCTTATGGCGGGATGCAGGCGTCCTTCGGGGGTCAGGGGACGGCGTGGGCACTCCCCGGGCGAGAGAGGGCGCCTGGGACCCGAGAGAGCCCCGGGGAGAGTCCGAGGCCTGGCCGCAGAGGCTGCCATAGCCTCCCCGGGCTCCTACCATGGGGCCTGACCGTGTTCGCCCGAGGCCCAGGTTCACCGCAGGTGAATGCCTTTTGCGGACGCCAAGGACAGGAGGTCGCCGATTCCCTCACAGAGGTGGGGGTTCGAGCTCTGGGGGACTGAGGTCGCAGCGGTCACACTCCATTTTTGGGTGGTTCCGCAGAGACTGGAGGGTTGAAGCGGCTGGGTCCAAGTCTGCCGCCTTGTGGCAGGGTGGGGGCTTTGCAGGCGAAGCAAGGCTCTTAGCCTCCCAGGCGGGGCACAGGCCAGACTCCCCAAGGGAGAACCGGTCCTTGGTCGAGGGTCCCGCCCGCCCGCCCGGAACCGCTCCACCTGGCGCGGAACCGTGGCCGGCCCCTCTTCCAGGCACCAGGTCCCTAGTTCTTTCCTGGCACTCTGCCTCTGCGGGGGTGGGAGAGCTGCTGGGAAGTGTGGTCCACGGGAAAACGCGCGGTCCTCTGGGTGGCAGGGAGGGCCTCCGTTAACTCTGACACCAGCCCAGGGACCCTGTGGACCTGGCCTGATATCTCAAGGGGGGGGCACGTTGCCCGGAGGGATGCTCTTGGGGTGGGGCCTGCCTGCGCCTGCGCGGCCCCGCCTCTTGGCCCGAAACCACCCAGCCGCGGCTCGGACAAAAGCCATCTCCTGGGGGCCTCCCCCCTGTTCTTCCATCCGTAAAGGGGGACCCCTTTACGGATGGAAGAACAGGGGGATCTTCGCAGTGGTGGGGACGGGACGGAGGGGTCTGCGGGTTTGCAGCCACGTAGGCCAGTTGCTCGCACCCCGGCCCCATGTGTCCCAGCTCCATGGACGAGGTGGGCCGCTTATGGCGGGATGCAGGCGTCCTGCGGGGGTCAGGGGACGGCGTGGGCACTCCCCGGGCGAGAGAGGGCGCCTGGGACCCGAGAGAGCACCCGGGAAAATGCCCAGCCCTGGCCCCCGGGGCTCCAGTGGCCTCCCCAGGCTCCTGCCGTGGGGCCTGGTCCCGCTCACCTGGGCCCAGGTTCTCCGCAGGTGAATGCCTTTTGCGGACACCAGGGACCACAGGCCGCGGATCCCTTCACGGGCAGGGGGGGTTCGAGCTCTGTGGGACCCAGGTCGCAGCGCACACAGTCCCTTCTCGCAAAGTTCAGCCCAGACTTTAGAGAGTAGAAGCGTCTCGGTCCAAGTTTTCCGCCTCGGGGCAGGGTGGGGCCGTTTGAGCCAAGAGAGACTCTTAGCCCCCCAGGCAGGTCTCAGGCCCGAGACCCCCAGGGAGACCCGGTCCCTGGGCGTGGGTCCCGCCCGCCCGGGCCCGCCCCACCTGGCCCGGAACCGTGGCCGGCCCCTCTTCCCGGCCCCAGGTCCCTAGCTCTTCCCTGGCACTCTGCCTCTGGCGGGGTGGGAGACGGGCTGGCAAGTGTGGTCCACGGGAAAACGCGCGGTCCTCTGGGTGGCAGGGAGGGCCTCCGTTAACTCTGACACCAGCCCAGGGACCCTGTGGACCTGACCTGATATCTCAAGCGGGGGGCACGTTGCCCGGAGGGATGCTCTTGTGGTGGGGCCTGCCTGCGCCTGCGCGGCCCCGCCTCTTGGCCCGAAACCACCCAGCCGCGGCTCCGACAAAAGCCATCTCCTGGGGGCCTCCCCCCTGTTCTTCCATCCGTAAAGGGGGACCCCTTTACGGATGGAAGAACAGGGGGATCTTCGCAGTGGTGGGGACGGGACGGAGGGGTCTGCGGGTTTGCAGCCACGTAGGCCAGTTGCTGGCACCCCGGCCCCATGTGTCCCAGCTCCATGGACGAGGTGGGCCGCTTATGGCGGGATGCAGGCGTCCTGCGGGGGTCAGGGGACGGCGTGGGCACTCCCCGGGCGAGGAGAGGGCGCCTGGGACCCGAGAGAGCCCCGGGGAGAGTCCGAGGCCTGGCCGCAGAGGCTGCCATTGCCTCCCCGGGCTCCTACCATGGGGCCTGACCGTGTTCGCCCGAGGCCCAGGTTCACCGCAGGTGAATGCCTTTTGCGGACGCCAAGGACAGGAGGTCGCCGATTCCCTCACAGAGGTGGGGGTTCGAGCTCTGGGGGACTGAGGTCGCAGCGGTCACACTCCATTTTTGGGTGGTTCCGCAGAGACTGGAGGGTTGAAGCGGCTGGGTCCAAGTCTGCCGCCTTGTGGCAGGGTGGGGGCTTTGCAGGCGAAGCAAGGCTCTTAGCCTCCCAGGCGGGGCACAGGCCAGACTCCCCAAGGGAGAACCGGTCCTTGGTCGAGGGTCCCGCCCGCCCGCCCGGAACCGCTCCACCTGGCGCGGAACCGTGGCCGGCCCCTCTTCCAGGCACCAGGTCCCTAGTTCTTTCCTGGCACTCTGCCTCTGCGGGGGTGGGAGAGCTGCTGGGAAGTGTGGTCCACGGGAAAACGCGCGGTCCTCTGGGTGGCAGGGAGGGCCTCCGTTAACTCTGACACCAGCCCAGGGACCCTGTGGACCTGGCCTGATATCTCAAGGGGGGGGCACGTTGCCCGGAGGGATGCTCTTGGGGTGGGGCCTGCCTGCGCCTGCGCGGCCCCGCCTCTTGGCCCGAAACCACCCAGCCGCGGCTCGGACAAAAGCCATCTCCTGGGGGCCTCCCCCCTGTTCTTCCATCCGTAAAGGGGGACCCCTTTACGGATGGAAGAACAGGGGGATCTTCGCAGTGGTGGGGACGGGACGGAGGGGTCTGCGGGTTTGCAGCCACGTAGGCCAGTTGCTCGCACCCCGGCCCCATGTGTCCCAGCTCCATGGACGAGGTGGGCCGCTTATGGCGGGATGCAGGCGTCCTGCGGGGGGTCAGGGGGACGGCGTGGGGCACTCCCCGGGCGAGAGAGGGCGCCTGGGACCCGAGAGAGCACCCGGGAAAATGCCCAGCCCTGGCCCCCGGGGCTCCAGTGGCCTCCCCAGGCTCCTGCCGTGGGGCCTGGTCCCGCTCACCTGGGCCCAGGTTCTCCGCAGGTGAAATGCCTTTTGCGGACACCAGGGACCACAGGCCGCGGATCCCTTCACGGGCAGGGGGGGTTCGAGCTCTGTGGGACCCAGGTCGCAGCGCACACAGTCCCTTCTCGCAAAGTTCAGCCCAGACTTTAGAGAGTAGAAGCGTCTCGGTCCAAGTTTTCCGCCTCGGGGCAGGGTGGGGCCGTTTGAGCCAAGAGAGACTCTTAGCCCCCCAGGCAGGTCTCAGGCCCGAGACCCCCAGGGAGACCCGGTCCCTGGGCGTGGGTCCCGCCCGCCCGGGCCCGCCCCACCTGGCCCGGAACCGTGGCCGGCCCCTCTTCCCCGGCCCAGGTCCCTAGCTCTTCCCTGGCACTCTGCCTCTGGCGGGGTGGGAGACGGGCTGGCAAGTGTGGTCCACGGGAAAACGCGCGGTCCCTCTGGGTGGCAGGGAGGGCCTCCGTTAACTCTGACACCAGCCCAGGGACCCTGTGGACCTGACCTGATATCTCAAGGGGGGGGCACGTTGCCCGGAGGGATGCTCTTGTGGTGGGGCCTGCCTGCGCCTGCGCGGCCCCGCCTCTTGGCCCGAAACCACCCAGCCGCGGCTCCGACAAAAGCCATCTCCTGGGGGCCTCCCCCATGTTCTTCCATCCGTAAAGGGGGACCCCTTTACGGATGGAAGAACAGGGGGATCTTCGCAGTGGTGGGGACGGGACGGAGGGGTCTGCGGGTTTGCAGCCACGTAGGCCAGTTGCTGGCACCCCGGCCCCATGTGTCCCAGCTCCATGGACGAGGTGGGCCGCTTATTGCGGGATGCAGGCGTCCTGCGGGGGTCAGGGGACGGCGTGGGCACTCCCCGGGCGAGAGAGGGCGCCTGGGACCCGAGAGAGCCCCGGGGAGAGTCCGAGGCCTGGCCGCAGAGGCAGCCATTGCCTCCCCGGGCTCCTACCATGGGGCCTGACCGTGTTCGCCCGAGGCCCAGGTTCACCGCAGGTGAATGCCTTTTGCGGACGCCAAGGACAGGAGGTCGCCGATTCCCTCACAGAGGTGGGGGTTCGAGCTCTGGGGGACTGAGGTCGCAGCGGTCACACTCCATTTTTGGGTGGTTCCGCAGAGACTGGAGGGTTGAAGCGGCTGGGTCCAAGTCTGCCGCCTTGTGGCAGGGTGGGGGCTTTGCAGGCGAAGCAAGGCTCTTAGCCTCCCAGGCGGGGCACAGGCCAGACTCCCCAAGGGAGAACCGGTCCTTGGTCGAGGGTCCCGCCCGCCCGCCCGGAACCGCTCCACCTGGCGCGGAACCGTGGCCGGCCCCTCTTCCAGGCACCAGGTCCCTAGTTCTTTCCTGGCACTCTGCCTCTGCGGGGGTGGGAGAGCTGCTGGGAAGTGTGGTCCACGGGAAAACGCGCGGTCCTCTGGGTGGCAGGGAGGGCCTCCGTTAACTCTGACACCAGCCCAGGGACCCTGTGGACCTGGCCTGATATCTCAAGGGGGGGGCACGTTGCCCGGAGGGATGCTCTTGGGGTGGGGCCTGCCTGCGCCTGCGCGGCCCCGCCTCTTGGCCCGAAACCACCCAGCCGCGGCTCGGACAAAAGCCATCTCCTGGGGGCCTCCCCCCTGTTCTTCCATCCGTAAAGGGGGACCCCTTTACGGATGGAAGAACAGGGGAATCTTCGCAGTGGTGGGGACGGGACGGAGGGGTCTGCGGGTTTGCAGCCACGTAGGCCAGTTGCTCGCACCCCGGCCCCATGTGTCCCAGCTCCATGGACGAGGTGGGCCGCTTATGGCGGGATGCAGGCGTCCTGCGGGGGTCAGGGGACGGCGTGGGCACTCCCCGGGCGAGAGAGGGCGCCTGGGACCCGAGAGAGCACCCGGGAAAATGCCCAGCCCTGGCCCCCGGGGCTCCAGTGGCCTCCCCAGGCTCCTGCCGTGGGGCCTGGTCCCGCTCACCTGGGCCCAGGTTCTCCGCAGGTGAATGCCTTTTGCGGACACCAGGGACCACAGGCCGCGGATCCCTTCACGGGCAGGGGGGGTTCGAGCTCTGTGGGACCCAGGTCGCAGCGCACACAGTCCCTTCTCGCAAAGTTCAGCCCAGACTTTAGAGAGTAGAAGCGTCTCGGTCCAAGTTTTCCGCCTCGGGGCAGGGTGGGGCCGTTTGAGCCAAGAGAGACTCTTAGCCCCCCAGGCAGGTCTCAGGCCCGAGACCCCCAGGGAGACCCGGTCCCTGGGCGTGGGTCCCGCCCGCCCGGGCCCGCCCCACCTGGCCCGGAACCGTGGCCGGCCCCTCTTCCCGGCCCCAGGTCCCTAGCTCTTCCCTGGCACTCTGCCTCTGGCGGGGTGGGAGACGGGCTGGCAAGTGTGGTCCACGGGAAAACGCGCGGTCCTCTGGGTGGCAGGGAGGGCCTCCGTTAACTCTGACACCAGCCCAGGGACCCTGTGGACCTGACCTGATATCTCAAGCGGGGGGCACGTTGCCCGGAGGGATGCTCTTGTGGTGGGGCCTGCCTGCGCCTGCGCGGCCCCGCCTCTTGGCCCGAAACCACCCAGCCGCGGCTCCGACAAAAGCCATCTCCTGGGGGCCTCCCCCCTGTTCTTCCATCCGTAAAGGGGGACCCCTTTACGGATGGAAGAACAGGGGGATCTTCGCAGTGGTGGGGACGGGACGGAGGGGTCTGCGGGTTTGCAGCCACGTAGGCCAGTTGCTGGCACCCCGGCCCCATGTGTCCCAGCTCCATGGACGAGGTGGGCCGCTTATGGCGGGATGCAGGCGTCCTGCGGGGGTCAGGGGACGGCGTGGGCACTCCCCGGGCGAGAGAGGGCGCCTGGGACCCGAGAGAGCCCCGGGGAGAGTCCGAGGCCTGGCCGCAGAGGCTGCCATTGCCTCCCCGGGCTCCTACCATGGGGCCTGACCGTGTTCGCCCGAGGCCCAGGTTCACCGCAGGTGAATGCCTTTTGCGGACGCCAAGGACAGGAGGTCGCCGATTCCCTCACAGAGGTGGGGGTTCGAGCTCTGGGGGACTGAGGTCGCAGCGGTCACACTCCATTTTTGGGTGGTTCCGCAGAGACTGGAGGGTTGAAGCGGCTGGGTCCAAGTCTGCCGCCTTGTGGCAGGGTGGGGGCTTTGCAGGCGAAGCAAGGCTCTTAGCCTCCCAGGCGGGGCACAGGCCAGACTCCCCAAGGGAGAACCGGTCCTTGGTCGAGGGTCCCGCCCGCCCGCCCGGAACCGCTCCACCTGGCGCGGAACCGTGGCCGGCCCCTCTTCCAGGCACCAGGTCCCTAGTTCTTTCCTGGCACTCTGCCTCTGCGGGGGTGGGAGAGCTGCTGGGAAGTGTGGTCCACGGGAAAACGCGCGGTCCTCTGGGTGGCAGGGAGGGCCTCCGTTAACTCTGACACCAGCCCAGGGACCCTGTGGACCTGGCCTGATATCTCAAGGGGGGGGCACGTTGCCCGGAGGGATGCTCTTGGGGTGGGGCCTGCCTGCGCCTGCGCGGCCCCGCCTCTTGGCCCGAAACCACCCAGCCGCGGCTCGGACAAAAGCCATCTCCTGGGGGCCTCCCCCCTGTTCTTCCATCCGTAAAGGGGGACCCCTTTACGGATGGAAGAACAGGGGGATCTTCGCAGTGGTTGGGACGGGACGGAGGGGTCTGCGGGTTTGCAGCCACGTAGGCCAGTTGCTCGCACCCCGGCCCCATGTGTCCCAGCTCCATGGACGAGGTGGGCCGCTTATGGCGGGATGCAGGCGTCCTGCGGGGGTCAGGGGACGGCGTGGGCACTCCCCGGGCGAGAGAGGGCGCCTGGGACCCGAGAGAGCACCCGGGAAAATGCCCAGCCCTGGCCCCCGGGGCTCCAGTGGCCTCCCCAGGCTCCTGCCGTGGGGCCTGGTCCCGCTCACCTGGGCCCAGGTTCTCTGCAGGTGAATGCCTTTTGCGGACACCAGGGACCACAGGCCGCGGATCCCTTCACGGGCAGGGGGGGTTCGAGCTCTGTGGGACCCAGGTCGCAGCGCACACAGTCCCTTCTCGCAAAGTTCAGCCCAGACTTTAGAGAGTAGAAGCGTCTCGGTCCAAGTTTTCCGCCTCGGGGCAGGGTGGGGCCGTTTGAGCCAAGAGAGACTCTTAGCCCCCCAGGCAGGTCTCCGGCCCGAGACCCCCAGGGAGACCCGGTCCCTGGGCGTGGGTCCCGCCCGCCCGGGCCCGCCCCACCTGGCCCGGAACCGTGGCCGGCCCCTCTTCCCGGCCCCAGGTCCCTAGCTCTTCCCTGGCACTCTGCCTCTGGCGGGGTGGGAGACGGGCTGGCAAGTGTGGTCCACGGGAAAACGCGCGGTCCTCTGGGTGGCAGGGAGGGTCTCCGTTAACTCTGACACCAGCCCAGGGACCCTGTGCACCTGGCCTGATATCTCAAGGGAGGGGCACGTTGCCCGGAGGGATGCTCTTGGGGTGGGGCCTGCTTGCGCCTGCGCGGCCCCGCCTCTTGGCCCGAAACCACCCAGCCGCGGCTCGCACAAAAGCTATCTCCTGGGGGCCTCCCCCCTGTTCTTCCATCCGTAAAGGGGGACCCCTTTACGGATGGAAGAACAGGGGGATCTTCGCAGTGGTGGGGACGGGACGGAGGGGTCTGCGGGTTTGCAGCCACGTAGGCCAGTTGCTGGCACCCCGGCCCCATGTGTCCCAGCTCCATGGACGAGGTGGGCCGCTTATGGCGGGATGCAGGCGTCCTGCGGGGGTCAGGGGACGGCGTGGGCACTCCCCGGGCGAGAGAGGGCGCCTGGGACCCGAGAGAGCCCCGGGGAGAGTCCGAGGCCTGGCCGCAGAGGCTGCCATTGCCTCCCCGGGCTCCTACCATGGGGCCTGACCGTGTTCGCCCGAGGCCCAGGTTCACCGCAGGTGAATGCCTTTTGCGGACGCCAAGGACAGGAGGTCGCCGATTCCCTCACAGAGGTGGGGGTTCGAGCTCTGGGGGACTGAGGTCGCAGCGGTCACACTCCATTTTTGGGTGGTTCCGCAGAGACTGGAGGGTTGAAGCGGCTGGGTCCAAGTCTGCCGCCTTGTGGCAGGGTGGGGGCTTTGCAGGCGAAGCAAGGCTCTTAGCCTCCCAGGCGGGGCACAGGCCAGACTCCCCAAGGGAGAACCGGTCCTTGGTCGAGGGTCCCGCCCGCCCGCCCGGAACCGCTCCACCTGGCGCGGAACCGTGGCCGGCCCCTCTTCCAGGCACCAGGTCCCTAGTTCTTTCCTGGCACTCTGCCTCTGCGGGGGTGGGAGAGCTGCTGGGAAGTGTGGTCCACGGGAAAACGCGCGGTCCTCTGGGTGGCAGGGAGGGCCTCCGTTAACTCTGACACCAGCCCAGGGACCCTGTGGACCTGGCCTGATATCTCAAGGGGGGGGCACGTTGCCCGGAGGGATGCTCTTGGGGTGGGGCCTGCCTGCGCCTGCGCGGCCCCGCCTCTTGGCCCGAAACCACCCAGCCGCGGCTCGGACAAAAGCCATCTCCTGGGGGCCTCCCCCCTGTTCTTCCATCCGTAAAGGGGGACCCCTTTACGGATGGAAGAACAGGGGGATCTTCGCAGTGGTGGGGACGGGACGGAGGGGTCTGCGGGTTTGCAGCCACGTAGGCCAGTTGCTCGCACCCCGGCCCCATGTGTCCCAGCTCCATGGACGAGGTGGGCCGCTTATGGCGGGATGCAGGCGTCCTGCGGGGGTCAGGGGACGGCGTGGGCACTCCCCGGGCGAGAGAGGGCGCCTGGGACCCGAGAGAGCACCCGGGAAAATGCCCAGCCCTGGCCCCCGGGGCTCCAGTGGCCTCCCCAGGCTCCTGCCGTGGGGCCTGGTCCCGCTCACCTGGGCCCAGGTTCTCCGCATGTGAATGCCTTTTGCGGACACCAGGGACCACAGGCCGCGGATCCCTTCACGGGCAGGGGGGGTTCGAGCTCTGTGGGACCCAGGTCGCAGCGCACACAGTCCCTTCTCGCAAAGTTCAGCCCAGACTTTAGAGAGTAGAAGCGTCTCGGTCCAAGTTTTCCGCCTCGGGGCAGGGTGGGGCCGTTTGAGCCAAGAGAGACTCTTAGCCCCCCAGGCAGGTCTCAGGCCCGAGACCCCCAGGGAGACCCGGTCCCTGGGCGTGGGTCCCGCCCGCCCGGGCCTGCCCCACCTGGCCCGGAACCGTGGCCGGCCCCTCTTCCCGGCCCCAGGTCCCTAGCTCTTCCCTGGCACTCTGCCTCTGGCGGGGTGGGAGACGGGCTGGCAAGTGTGGTCCACGGGAAAACGCGCGGTCCTCTGGGTGGCAGGGAGGGCCTCCGTTAACTCTGACACCAGCCCAGGGACCCTGTGCACCTGGCCTGATATCTCAAGGGGGGGGCACGTTGCCCGGAGGGATGCTCTTGGGGTGGGGCCTGCTTGCGCCTGCGCGGCCCCGCCTCTTGGCCCGAAACCACCCAGCCGCGGCTCGGACAAAAGCCATCTCCTGGGGGCCTCCCCCCTGTTCTTCCATCCGTAAAGGGGGACCCCTTACGGATGGAAGAACAGGGGGATCTTCGCAGTGGTGGGGATGGGACGGAGGGGTCTGCGGGTTTGCAGCCACGTAGGCCAGTTGCTCGCACCCCGGCCCCATGTGTCCCAGCTCCATGGACGAGGTGGGCCGCTTATGGCGGGATGCAGGCGTCCTGCGGGGGTCAGGGGACGGCGTGGGCACTCCCCGGGCGAGAGAGGGCGCCTGGGACCCGAGAGAGCCCCGGGGAGAGTCCGAGGCCTGGCCGCAGAGGCTGCCATTGCCTCCCCGGGCTCCTACCATGGGGCCTGACCGTGTTCGCCCGAGGCCCAGGTTCACCGCAGGTGAATGCCTTTTGCGGACGCCAAGGACAGGAGGTCGCCGATTCCCTCACAGAGGTGGGGGTTCGAGCTCTGGGGGACTGAGGTCGCAGCGGTCACACTCCATTTTTGGGTGGTTCCGCAGAGACTGGAGGGTTGAAGCGGCTGGGTCCAAGTCTGCCGCCTTGTGGCAGGGTGGGGGCTTTGTAGGCGAAGCAAGGCTCTTAGCCTCCCAGGCGGGGCACAGGCCAGACTCCCCAAGGGAAAACCGGTCCTTGGTCCAGGGTCCCGCCCCCCCGCCCGGAACCGCTCCACCTGGCGCGGAACCGTGGCCGGCCCCTCTTCCAGGCACCAGGTCCCTAGTTCTTTCCTGGCACTCTGCCTCTGCGGGGGTGGGAGAGCTGCTGGGAAGTGTGGTCCACGGGAAATCGCGCGGTCCTCTGTGTGGCAGGGAGGGCCTCCGTTAACTCTGACACCAGCCCAGGGACCCTGTGGACCTGGCCTGATATCTCAAGGGGGGGGCACGTTGCCCGGAGGGATGCTCTTGGGGTGGGGCCTGCCTGCGCCTGCGCGGCCCCGCCTCTTGGCCCGAAACCACCCAGCCGCGGCTCGGACAAAAGCCATCTCCTGGGGGCCTCCCCCCTGTTCTTCCATCCGTAAAGGGGGACCCCTTTACGGATGGAAGAACAGGGGGATCTTCGCAGTGGTTGGGACGGGACGGAGGGGTCTGCGGGTTTGCAGCCACGTAGGCCAGTTGCTGGCACCCCGGCCCCATGTGTCCCAGCTCCATGGACGAGGTGGGCCGCTTATGGCGGGATGCAGGCGTCCTGCGGGGGTCAGGGGACGGCGTGGGCACTCCCCGGGCGAGAGAGGGCGCCTGGGACCCGAGAGAGCACCCGGGAAAATGCCCAGCCCTGGCCCCCGGGGCTCCAGTGGCCTCCCCAGGCTCCTGCCGTGGGGCCTGGTCCCGCTCACCTGGGCCCAGGTTCTCCGCAGGTGAATGCCTTTTGCGGACACCAGGGACCACAGGCCGCGGATCCCTTCACGGGCAGGGGGGGTTCAGGCTTTTTGAACCCAGGTCGCAGCGCACACAGTCCCTTCTCGCAAAGTTCAGCCCAGACTTTAGAGAGTAGAAGCGTCTCGGTCCAAGTTTTCCGCCTCGGGGCAGGGTGGGGCCGTTTGAGCCAAGAGAGACTCTTAGCCCCCCAGGCTGGTCTCAGGCCCGAGACCCCCAGAGAGACCCGGTCCCTGGGCGTGGGTCCCGCCCGCCCGGGCCCGCCCCACCTGGCCCGGAACCGTGGCCGGCCCCTCTTCCCGGCCCCAGGTCCCTAGCTCTTCCCTGGCACTCTGCCTCTGGCGGGGTGGGAGACTGGCTGGCAAGTGTGGTCCACGGGAAAACGCGCGGTCCTCTGGGTGGCAGGGAGGGCCTCCGTTAACTCTGACACCAGCCCAGGGACCCTGTGGACCTGGCCTGATATCTCAAGGGGGGGGCACGTTGCCCGGAGGGATGCTCTTGTGGTGGGGCCTGCCTGCGCCTGCGCGGCCCCGCCTCTTGGCCCGAAACCACCCAGCCGCGGCTCCGACAAAAGCCATCTCCTGGGGGCCTCCCCCATGTTCTTCCATCCGTAAAGGGGGACCCCTTTACGGATGGAAGAACAGGGGGATCTTCGCAGTGGTGGGGACGGGACGGAGGGGTCTGCGGGTTTGCAGCCACGTAGGCCAGTTGCTGGCACCCCGGCCCCATGTGTCCCAGCTCCATGGACGAGGTGCGCCGCTTATTGCGGGATGCAGGCGTCCTGCGGGGGTCAGGGGACGGCGTGGGCACTCCCCGGGCGAGAGAGGGCGCCTGGGACCCGAGAGAGCCCCGGGGAGAGTCCGAGGCCTGGCCGCAGAGGCTGCCATTGCCTCCCCGGGCTCCTACCATGGGGCCTGACCGTGTTCGCCCGAGGCCCAGGTTCACCGCAGGTGAATGCCTTTTGCGGACGCCAAGGACAGGAGGTCGCCGATTCCCTCACAGAGGTGGGGGTTCGAGCTCTGGGGGACTGAGGTCGCAGCGGTCACACTCCATTTTTGGGTGGTTCCGCAGAGACTGGAGGGTTGAAGCGGCTGGGTCCAAGTCTGCCGCCTTGTGGCAGGGTGGGGGCTTTGCAGGCGAAGCAAGGCTCTTAGCCTCCCAGGCGGGGCACAGGCCAGACTCCCCAAGGGAAAACCGGTCCTTGGTCGAGGGTCTCGAACGCCCGCCCGGAACCGCTCCACCTGGCGCGGAACCGTGGCCGACCCCTCTTCCAGGCACCAGGTCCCTAGTTCTTTCCTGGCACTCTGCCTCTGCGGGGGTGGGAGAGCTGCTGGGAAGTGTGGTTCACGGGAAAACGCGCGGTCCTCTGAGTGGCAGGGAGGGCCTCCGTTAACTCTGACACCAGCCCTGGGACCCTGTGGACCTGGCCTGATATCTCAAGGGGGGGGCACGTTGCCCGGAGGGATGCTCTTGGGGTGGGGCCTGCCTGCGCCTGCGCGGCCCCGCCTCTTGGCCCGAAACCACCCAGCCGCGGCTCGGACAAAAGCCATCTCCTGGGGGCCTCCCCCCTGTTCTTCCATCCGTAAAGGGGGACCCCTTTACGGATGGAAGAACAGGGGGATCTTCGCAGTGGTGGGGACGGGACGGAGGGGTCTGCGGGTTTGCAGCCACGTAGGCCAGTTGCTCGCACCCCGGCCCCATGTGTCCCAGCTCCATGGACGAGGTGGGCCGCTTATGGCGGGATGCAGGCGTCCTGCGGGGGTCAGGGGACGGCGTGGGCACTCCCCGGGCGAGAGAGGGCGCCTGGGACCCGAGAGAGCACCCGGGAAAATGCCCAGCCCTGGCCCCCGGGGCTCCAGTGGCCTCCCCAGGCTCCTGCCGTGGGGCCTGGTCCCGCTCACCTGGGCCCAGGTTCTCCGCAGGTGAATGCCTTTTGCGGACACCAGGGACCACAGGCCGCGGATCCCTTCACGGGCAGGGGGGGTTCGAGCTCTGTGGGACCCAGGTCGCAGCGCACACAGTCCCTTCTCGCAAAGTTCAGCCCAGACTTTAGAGAGTAGAAGTGTCTCGGTCCAAAATTTCCGCCTCGGGGCAGGGTGGGGCCGTTTGAGCCAAGAGAGACTCTTAGCCCCCCAGGCAGGTCTCAGGCCCGAGACCCCCAGGGAGACCCGGTCCCTGGGCGTGGGTCCCGCCCGCCCGGGCCCGCCCCACCTGGCCCGGAACCGTGGCCGGCCCCTCTTCCCGGCCCCAGGTCCCTAGCTCTTCCCTGGCACTCTGCCTCTGGCGGGGTGGGAGACGAGCTGGCAAGTGTGGTCCACGGGAAAACGCGCGGTCCTCGGGGTGGCAGGGAGGGCCTCCGTTAACTCTGACACCAGCCCAGGGACCCTGTGCACCTGGCCTGATATCTCAAGGGGGGGGCACGTTGCCCGGAGGGATGCTCTTGGGGTGGGGCCTGCTTGCGCCTGCGCGGCCCCGCCTCTTGGCCCGAAACCACCCAGCCGCGGCTCGGACAAAAGCCATCTCCTGGGGGCCTCCCCCCTGTTCTTCCATCCGTAAAGGGGGACCCCTTACGGATGGAAGAACAGGGGGATCTTCGCAGTGGTGGGGATGGGACGGAGGGGTCTGCGGGTTTGCAGCCACGTAGGCCAGTTGCTCGCACCCCGGCCCCATGTGTCCCAGCTCCATGGACGAGGTGGGCCGCTTATGGCGGGATGCAGGCGTCCTGCGGGGGTCAGGGGACGGCGTGGGCACTCCCCGAGCGAGAGAGGGCGCCTGGGACCCGAGAGAGCCCCGGGGAGAGTCCGAGGCCTGGCCGCAGAGGCTGCCATTGCCTCCCCGGGCTCCTACCATGGGGCCTGACCGTGTTCGCCCGAGGCCCAGGTTCACCGCAGGTGAATGCCTTTTGCGGACGCCAAGGACAGGAGGTCGCCGATTCCCTCACAGAGGTGGGGGTTCGAGCTCTGGGGGACTGAGGTCGCAGCGGTCACACTCCATTTTTGGGTGGTTCCGCAGAGACTGGAGGGTTGAAGCGGCTGGGTCCAAGTCTGCCGCCTTGTGGCAGGGTGGGGGCTTTGCAGGCGAAGCAAGGCTCTTAGCCTCCCAGGCGGGGCACAGGCCAGACTCCCCAAGGGAAAACCGGTCCTTGGTCCAGGGTCCCGCCCCCCCGCCCGGAACCGCTCCACCTGGCGCGGAACTGTGGCCGGCCCCTCTTCCAGGCACCAGGTCCCTAGTTCTTTCCTGGCACTCTGCCTCTGCGGGGGTGGGAGAGCTGCTGGCAAGTGTGGTCCACGGGAAATCGCGCGGTCCTCTGTGTGGCAGGGAGGGCCTCCGTTAACTCTGACACCAGCCCAGGGACCCTGTGGACCTGGCCTGATATCTCAAGGGGGGGGCACGTTGCCCGGAGGGATGCTCTTGGGGTGGGGCCTGCCTGCGCCTGCGCGGCCCCGCCTCTTGGCCCGAAACCACCCAGCTGCGGCTCGGACAAAAGCCATCTCCTGGGGGCCTCCCCCCTGTTCTTCCATCCGTAAAGGGGGACCCCTTTACGGATGGAAGAACAGGGGGATCTTCGCAGTGGTTGGGACGGGACGGAGGGGTCTGCGGGTTTGCAGCCACGTAGGCCAGTTGCTCGCACCCCGGCCCCATGTGTCCCAGCTCCATGGACGAGGTGGGCCGCTTATGGCGGGATGCAGGCGTCCTGCGGGGGTCAGGGGACGGCGTGGGCACTCCCCGGGCGAGAGAGGGCGCCTGGGACCCGAGAGAGCACCCGGGAAAATGCCCAGCCCTGGCCCCCGGGGCTCCAGTGGCCTCCCCAGGCTCCTGCCGTGGGGCCTGGTCCCGCTCACCTGGGCCCAGGTTCTCCGCAGGTGAATGCCTTTTGCGGACACCAGGGACCACAGGCCGCGGATCCCTTCACGGGCAGGGGGGGTTCAGGCTCTGTGGGACCCAGGTCGCAGCGCACACAGTCCCTTCTCGCAAAGTTCAGCCCAGACTTTAGAGAGTAGAAGCGTCTCGGTCCAAGTTTTCCGCCTCGGGGCAGGGTGGGGCCGTTTGAGCCAAGAGAGACTCTTAGCCCCCCAGGCAGGTCTCAGGCCCGAGACCCCCAGAGAGACCCGGTCCCTGGGCGTGGGTCCCGCCCGCCCGGGCCCGCCCCACCTGGCCCGGAACCGTGGCCGGCCCCTCTTCCCGGCCCCAGGTCCCTAGCTCTTCCCTGGCACTCTGCCTCTGGCGGGGTGGGAGACTGGCTGGCAAGTGTGGTCCACGGGAAAACGCGCGGTCCTCTGGGTGGCAGGGAGGGCCTCCGTTAACTCTGACACCAGCCCAGGGACCCTGTGGACCTGGCCTGATATCTCAAGGGGGGGGCACGTTGCCCGGAGGGATGCTCTTGTGGTGGGGCCTGCCTGCGCCTGCGCGGCCCCGCCTCTTGGCCCGAAACCACCCAGCCGCGGCTCGGACAAAAGCCATCTCCTGGGGGCCTCCCCCCTGTTCTTCCATCCGTAAAGGGGGACCCCTTTACGGATGGAAGAACAGGGGGATCTTCGCAGTGGTGGGGACGGGACGGAGGGGTCTGCGGGTTTGCAGCCACGTAGGCCAGTTGCTGGCACCCCGGCCCCATGTGTCCCAGCTCCATGGACGAGGTGGGCCGCTTATTGCGGGATGCAGGCGTCCTGCGGGGGTCAGGGGACGGCGTGGGCACTCCCCGGGCGAGAGAGGGCGCCTGGGACCCGAGAGAGCCCCGGGGAGAGTCCGAGGCCTGGCCGCAGAGGCTGCCATAGCCTCCCCGGGCTCCTACCATGGGGCCTGACCGTGTTCGCCCGAGGCCCAGGTTCACCGCAGGTGAATGCCTTTTGCGGACGCCAAGGACAGGAGGTCGCCGATTCCCTCACAGAGGTGGGGGTTCGAGCTCTGGGGGACTGAGGTCGCAGCGGTCACACTCCATTTTTGGGTGGTTCCGCAGAGACTGGAGGGTTGAAGCGGCTGGGTCCAAGTCTGCCGCCTTGTGGCAGGGTGGGGGCTTTGCAGGCGAAGCAAGGCTCTTAGCCTCCCAGGCGGGGCACAGGCCAGACTCCCCAAGGGAGAACCGGTCCTTGGTCGAGGGTCCCGCCCGCCCGCCCGGAACCGCTCCACCTGGCGCGGAACCGTGGCCGGCCCCTCTTCCAGGCACCAGGTCCCTAGTTCTTTCCTGGCACTCTGCCTCTGCGGGGGTGGGAGAGCTGCTGGGAAGTGTGGTCCACGGGAAAACGCGCGGTCCTCTGGGTGGCAGGGAGGGCCTCCGTTAACTATGACACCAGCCCAGGGACCCTGTGGACCTGGCCTGATATCTCAAGGGGGGGGCACGTTGTCCGGAGGGATGCTCTTGGGGTGGGGCCTGCCTGCGCCTGCGCGGCCCCGCCTCTTGGCCCGAAACCACCCAGCCGCGGCTCGGACAAAAGCCATCTCCTGGGGGCCTCCCCCCTGTTCTTCCATCCGTAAAGGGGGACCCCTTTACGGATGGAAGAACAGGGGGATCTTCGCAGTGGTGGGGACGGGACGGAGGGGTCTGCGGGTTTGCAGCCACGTAGGCCAGTTGCTCGCACCCCGGCCCCATGTGTCCCAGCTCCATGGACGAGGTGGGCCGCTTATGGCGGGATGCAGGCGTCCTGCGGGGGTCAGGGGACGGCGTGGGCACTCCCCGGGCGAGAGAGGGCGCCTGGGACCCGAGAGAGCACCCGGGAAAATGCCCAGCCCTGGCCCCCGGGGCTCCAGTGGCCTCCCCAGGCTCCTGCCGTGGGGCCTGGTCCCGCTCACCTGGGCCCAGGTTCTCCGCAGGTGAATGCCTTTTGCGGACACCAGGGACCACAGGCCGCGGATCCCTTCACGGGCAGGGGGGGTTCGAGCTCTGTGGGACCCAGGTCGCAGCGCACACAGTCCCTTCTCGCAAAGTTCAGCCCAGACTTTAGAGAGTAGAAGCGTCTCGGTCCAAGTTTTCCGCCTCGGGGCAGGGTGGGGCCGTTTGAGCCAAGAGAGACTCTTAGCCCCCCAGGCAGGTCTCAGGCCCGAGACCCCCAGAGAGACCCGGTCCCTGGGCGTGGGTCCCGCCCGCCCGGGCCCGCCCCACCTGGCCCGGAACCGTGGCCGGCCCCTCTTCCCGGCCCCAGGTCCCTAGCTCTTCCCTGGCACTCTGCCTCTGGCGGGGTGGTAGACGGGCTGGCAAGTGTGGTCCACGGGAAAACGCGCGGTCCTCTGGGTGGCAGGGAGGGCCTCCGTTAACTCTGACACCAGCCCAGGGACCCTGTGCACCTGGCCTGATATCTCAAGGGGGGGGCACGTTGCCCGGAGGGATGCTCTTGTGGTGGTGCCTGCCTGCGCCTGCGCGGCCCCGCCTCTTGGCCCGAAACCACCCAGCCGCGGCTCGGACAAAAGCCATCTCCTGGGGGCCTCCCCCCTGTTCTTCCATCCGTAAAGGGGGACCCCTTTACGGATGGAAGAACAGGGGGATCTTCGCAGTGGTGGGGACGGGACGGAGGGGTCTGCGGGTTTGCAGCCACGTAGGCCAGTTGCTGGCACACCGGCCCCATGTGTCCCAGCTCCATGGACGAGGTGGGCCGCTTATGGCGGGATGCAGGCGTCCTGCGGGGGTCAGGGGACGGCGTGGGCACTCCCCGGGCGAGAGAGGGCGCCTGGGACCCGAGAGAGCCCCGGGGTGAGTCCGAGGCCTGGCCGCAGAGGCTGCCATTGCCTCCCCGGGCTCCTACCATGGGGCCTGACCGTGTTCGCCCGAGGCCCAGTTTCACCGCAGGTGAATGCCTTTTGCTGACGCCAAGGACAGGAGGTCGCCGATTCCCTCACAGAGGTGGGGGTTCGAGCTCTGGGGGACTGAGGTCGCAGCGGTCACACTCCATTTTTGGGTGGTTCCGCAGAGACTGGAGGGTTGAAGCGGCTGGGTCCAAGTCTGCCGCCTTGTGGCAGGGTGGGGGCTTTGCAGGCGAAGCAAGGCTCTTAGCCTCCCAGGCGGGGCACAGGCCAGACTCCCCAAGGGAGAACCGGTCCTTGGTCGAGGGTCCCGCCCGCCCGCCCGGAACCGCTCCACCTGGCGCGGAACCGTGGCCGGCCCCTCTTCCAGGCACCAGGTCCCTAGTTCTTTCCTGGCACTCTGCCTCTGCGGGGGTGGGAGAGCTGCTGGCAAGTGTGGTCCACGGGAAAACGCGCGGTCCTCTGGGTGGCAGGGAGGGCCTCCGTTAACTCTGACACCAGCCCAGGGACCCTGTGCACCTGGCCTGATATCTCAAGGGGGGGGCACGTTGCCCGGAGGGATGCTCTTGGGGTGGGGCCTGCCTGCGCCTGCGCGGCCCCGCCTCTTGGCCCGAAACCACCCAGCCGCGGCTCGGACAAAAGCCATCTCCTGGGGGCCTCCCCCCTGTTCTTCCATCCGTAAAGGGGGACCCCTTTACGGATGGAAGAACAGGGGGATCTTCGCAGTGGTGGGGACGGGACGGAGGGGTCTGCGGGTTTGCAGCCACGTAGGCCAGTTGCTCGCACCCTGGCCCCATGTGTCCCAGCTCCATGGACGAGGTGGGCCGCTTATGGCGGGATGCAGGCGTCCTTCGGGGGTCAGGGGACGGCGTGGGCACTCCCCGGGCGAGAGAGGGAGCCTGGGACCCGAGAGAGCCCCGGGGAGAGTCCCAGGCCTGGCCGCAGAGGCTGCCATAGACTCCCCGGGCTCCTACCATGGGGCCTGACCGTGTTCGCCCGAGGCCCAGGTTCACCGCAGGTGAATGCCTTTTGCGGACGCCAAGGACAGGAGGTTGCCGATTCCCTCACAGAGGTGGGGGTTCGAGCTCTGAAGGACTGAGGTCGCAGCGGTCACACTCCATTTTTGGGTGGTTCCGCAGAGACTGGAGGGTTGAAGCGGCTGGGTCCAAGTCTGCCGCCTTGTGGCAGGGTGGGGGCTTTGCAGGCGAAGCAAGGCTCTTAGCCTCCCAGGCGGGGCACAGGCCAGACTCCCCAAGGGAGAACCGGTCCTTGGTCGAGGGTCCCGCCCGCCCGCCCGGAACCGCTCCACCTGGCGCGGAACCGTGGCCGGCCCCTCTTCCAGGCACCAGGTCCCTAGTTCTTTCCTGGCACTCTGCCTCTGCGGGGGTGGGAGAGCTGCTGGCAAGTGTGGTCCACGGGAAAACGCGCGGTCCTCTGGGTGGCAGGGAGGGCCTCCGTTAACTCTGACACCAGCCCAGGGACCCTGTGGACCTGGCCTGATATCTCAAGGGGGGGGCACGTTGCCCGGAGGGATGCTCTTGTGGTGGTGCCTGCCTGCGCCTGCGCGGCCCCGCCTCTTGGCCCGAAACCACCCAGCCGCGGCTCGGACAAAAGCCATCTCCTGGGGGCCTCCCCCCTGTTCTTCCATCCGTAAAGGGGGACCCCTTTACGGATGGAAGAACAGGGGGATCTTCGCAGTGGTGGGGACGGGACGGAGGGGTCTGCGGGTTTGCAGCCACGTAGGCCAGTTGCTGGCACCCCGGCCCCATGTGTCCCAGCTCCATGGACGAGGTGGGCCGCTTATTGCGGGATGCAGGCGTCCTGCGGGGGTCAGGGGACGGCGTGGGCACTCCCCGGGCGAGAGAGGGCGCCTGGGACCCGAGAGAGCCCCGGGGAGAGTCCGAGGCCTGGCCGCAGAGGCTGCCATTGCCTCCCCGGGCTCCTACCATGGGGCCTGACCGTGTTCGCCCGAGGCCCAGGTTCACCGCAGGTGAATGCCTTTTGCGGACGCCAAGGACAGGAGGTCGCCGATTCCCTCACAGAGGTGGGGGTTCGAGCTCTGGGGGACTGAGGTCGCAGCGGTCACACTCCATTTTTGGGTGGTTCCGCAGAGACTGGAGGGTTGAAGCGGCTGGGTCCAAGTCTGCCGCCTTGTGGCAGGGTGGGGGCTTTGCAGGCGAAGCAAGGCTCTTAGCCTCCCAGGCGGGGCACAGGCCAGACTCCCCAAGGGAGAACCGGTCCTTGGTCGAGGGTCCCGCCCGCCCGCCCGGAACCGCTCCACCTGGCGCGGAACCGTGGCCGGCCCCTCTTCCAGGCACCAGGTCCCTAGTTCTTTCCTGGAACTCTGCCTCTGCGGGGGTGGGAGAGCTGCTGGCAAGTGTGGTCCACGGGAAAACGCGCGGTCCTCTGGGTGGCAGGGAGGGCCTCCGTTAACTATGACACCAGCCCAGGGACCCTGTGGACCTGGCCTGATATCTCAAGGGGGGGGCACGTTGCCCGGAGGGATGCTCTTGGGGTGGGGCCTGCCTGTGCCTGCGCGGCCCCGCCTCTTGGCCCGAAACCACCCAGCCGCGGCTCGGACAAAAGCCATCTCCTGGGGGCCTCCCCCCTGTTCTTCCATCCGTAAAGGGGGACCCCTTTACGGATGGAAGAACAGGGGGATCTTCGCAGTGGTTGGGACGGGACGGAGGGGTCTGCGGGTTTGCAGCCACGTAGGCCAGTTGCTCGCACCCCGGCCCCATGTGTCCCAGCTCCATGGACGAGGTGGGCCGCTTATGGCGGGATGCAGGCGTCCTGCGGGGGTCAGGGGACGGCGTGGGCACTCCCCGGGCGAGAGAGGGCGCCTGGGACCCGAGAGAGCACCCGGGAAAATGCCCAGCCCTGGCCCCCGGGGCTCCAGTGGCCTCCCCAGGCTCCTGCCGTGGGGCCTGGTCCCGCTCACCTGGGCCCAGGTTCTCCGCAGGTGAATGCCTTTTGCGGACACCAGGGACCACAGGCCGCGGATCCCTTCACGGGCAGGGGGGGTTCGAGCTCTGTGGGACCCAGGTCGCAGCGCACACAGTCCCTTCTCGCAAAGTTCAGCCCAGACTTTAGAGAGTAGAAGCGTCTCGGTCCAAGTTTTCCGCCTCGGGGCAGGGTGGGGCCGTTTGAGCCAAGAGAGACTCTTAGCCCCCCAGGCAGGTCTCAGGCCCGAGACCCCCAGGGAGACCCGGTCCCTGGGCGTGGGTCCCGCCCGCCCGGGCCCGCCCCACCTGGCCCGGAACCGTGGCTGGCCCCTCTTCCCGGCCCCAGGTTCCTAGCTCTTCCCTGGCACTCTGCCTCTGGCGGGGTGGTAGACGGGCTGGCAAGTGTGGTCCACGGGAAAACGCGCGGTCCTCTGGGTGGCAGGGAGGGCCTCCGTTAACTCTGACACCAGCCCAGGGACCCTGTGCACCTGGCCTGATATCTCAAGGGGGGGGCACGTTGCCCGGAGGGATGCTCTTGGGGTGGGGCCTGCCTGCGCCTGCGCGGCCCCGCCTCTTGGCCCGAAACCACCCAGCCGCGGCTCGGACAAAAGCCATCTCCTGGGGGCCTCCCCCCTGTTCTTCCATCCGTAAAGGGGGACCCCTTTACGGATGGAAGAACAGGGGGATCTTCGCAGTGGTGGGGACGGGACGGAGGGGTCTGCGGGTTTGCAGCCACGTAGGCCAGTTGCTCGCACCCTGGCCCCATGTGTCCCAGCTCCATGGACGAGGTGGGCCGCTTATGGCGGGATGCAGGCGTCCTGCGGGGGTCAGGGGACGGCGTGGGCACTCCCCGGGCGAGAGAGGGCGCCTGGGACCCGAGAGAGCCCCGGGGAGAGTCCGAGGCCTGGCCGCAGAGGCTGCCATAGCCTCCCCGGGCTCCTACCATGGGGCCTGACCGTGTTCGCCCGAGGCCCAGGTTCACCGCAGGTGAATGCCTTTTGCGGACGCCAAGGACAGGAGGTTGCCGATTCCCTCACAGAGGTGGGGGTTCGAGCTCTGAAGGACTGAGGTCGCAGCGGTCACACTCCATTTTTGGGTGGTTCCGCAGAGACTGGAGGGTTGAAGCGGCTGGGTCCAAGTCTGCCGCCTTGTGGCAGGGTGGGGGCTTTGCAGGCGAAGCAAGGCTCTTAGCCTCCCAGGCGGGGCACAGGCCAGACTCCCCAAGGGAGAACCGGTCCTTGGTCGAGGGTCCCGCCCGCCCGCCCGGAACCGCTCCACCTGGCGCGGAACCGTGGCCGGCCCCTCTTCCAGGCACCAGGTCCCTAGTTCTTTCCTGGCACTCTGCCTCTGCGGGGGTGGGAGAGCTGCTGGCAAGTGTGGTCCACGGGAAAACGCGCGGTCCTCTGGGTGGCAGGGAGGGCCTCCGTTAACTCTGACACCAGCCCAGGGACCCTGTGGACCTGGCCTGATATCTCAAGGGGGGGGCACGTTGCCCGGAGGGATGCTCTTGTGGTGGTGCCTGCCTGCGCCTGCGCGGCCCCGCCTCTTGGCCCGAAACCACCCAGCCGCGGCTCGGACAAAAGCCATCTCCTGGGGGCCTCCCCCCTGTTCTTCCATCCGTAAAGGGGGACCCCTTTACGGATGGAAGAACAGGGGGATCTTCGCAGTGGTGGGGACGGGACGGAGGGGTCTGCGGGTTTGCAGCCACGTAGGCCAGTTGCTGGCACCCCGGCCCCATGTGTCCCAGCTCCATGGACGAGGTGGGCCGCTTATTGCGGGATGCAGGCGTCCTGCGGGGGTCAGGGGACGGCGTGGGCACTCCCCGGGCGAGAGAGGGCGCCTGGGACCCGAGAGAGCCCCGGGGAGAGTCCGAGGCCTGGCCGCAGAGGCTGCCATTGCCTCCCCGGGCTCCTACCATGGGGCCTGACCGTGTTCGCCCGAGGCCCAGGTTCACCGCAGGTGAATGCCTTTTGCGGACGCCAAGGACAGGAGGTCGCCGATTCCCTCACAGAGGTGGGGGTTCGAGCTCTGGGGGACTGAGGTCGCAGCGGTCACACTCCATTTTTGGGTGGTTCCGCAGAGACTGGAGGGTTGAAGCGGCTGGGTCCAAGTCTGCCGCCTTGTGGCAGGGTGGGGGCTTTGCAGGCGAAGCAAGGCTCTTAGCCTCCCAGGCGGGGCACAGGCCAGACTCCCCAAGGGAGAACCGGTCCTTGGTCGAGGGTCCCGCCCGCCCGCCCGGAACCGCTCCACCTGGCGCGGAACCGTGGCCGGCCCCTCTTCCAGGCACCAGGTCCCTAGTTCTTTCCTGGCACTCTGCCTCTGCGGGGGTGGGAGAGCTGCTGGGAAGTGTGGTCCACGGGAAAACGCGCGGTCCTCTGGGTGGCAGGGAGGGCCTCCGTTAACTCTGACACCAGCCCAGGGACCCTGTGGACCTGGCCTGATATCTCAAGGGGGGGGCACGTTGCCCGGAGGGATGCTCTTGGGGTGGGGCCTGCCTGCGCCTGCGCGGCCCCGCCTCTTGGCCCGAAACCACCCAGCCGCGGCTCGGACAAAAGCCATCTCCTGGGGGCCTCCCCCCTGTTCTTCCATCCGTAAAGGGGGACCCCTTTACGGATGGAAGAACAGGGGGATCTTCGCAGTGGTTGGGACGGGACGGAGGGGTCTGCGGGTTTGCAGCCACGTAGGCCAGTTGCTGGCACCCCGGCCCCATGTGTCCCAGCTCCATGGACGAGGTGGGCCGCTTATGGCGGGATGCAGGCGTCCTGCGGGGGTCAGGGGACGGCGTGGGCACTCCCCGGGCGAGAGAGGGCGCCTGGGACCCGAGAGAGCCCCGGGGAGAGTCCGAGGCCTGGCCGCAGAGGCTGCCATAGCCTCCCCGGGCTCCTACCATGGGGCCTGACCGTGTTCGCCCGAGGCCCAGGTTCACCGCAGGTGAATGCCTTTTGCGGACGCCAAGGACAGGAGGTTGCCGATTCCCTCACAGAGGTGGGGGTTCGAGCTCTGAAGGACTGAGGTCGCAGCGGTCACACTCCATTTTTGGGTGGTTCCGCAGAGACTGGAGGGTTGAAGCGGCTGGGTCCAAGTCTGCCGCCTTGTGGCAGGGTGGGGGCTTTGCAGGCGAAGCAAGGCTCTTAGCCTCCCAGGCGGGGCACAGGCCAGACTCCCCAAGGGAGAACCGGTCCTTGGTCGAGGGTCCCGCCCGCCCGCCCGGAACCGCTCCACCTGGCGCGGAACCGTGGCCGGCCCCTCTTCCAGGCACCAGGTCCCTAGTTCTTTCCTGGCACTCTGCCTCTGCGGGGGTGGGAGAGCTGCTGGCAAGTGTGGTCCACGGGAAAACGCGCGGTCCTCTGGGTGGCAGGGAGGGCCTCCGTTAACTCTGACACCAGCCCAGGGACCCTGTGGACCTGGCCTGATATCTCAAGGGGGGGGCACGTTGCCCGGAGGGATGCTCTTGGGGTGGGGCCTGCCTGCGCCTGCGCGGCCCCGCCTCTTGGCCCGAAACCACCCAGCCGCGGCTCGGACAAAAGCCATCTCCTGGGGGCCTCCCCCCTGTTCTTCCATCCGTAAAGGGGGACCCCTTTACGGATGGAAGAACAGGGGGATCTTCGCAGTGGTGGGGACGGGACGGAGGGGTCTGCGGGTTTGCAGCCACGTAGGCCAGTTGCTGGCACCCCGGCCCCATGTGTCCCAGCTCCATGGACGAGGTGGGCCGCTTATTGCGGGATGCAGGCGTCCTGCGGGGGTCAGGGGACGGCGTGGGCACTCCCCGGGCGAGAGAGGGCGCCTGGGACCCGAGAGAGCCCCGGGGAGAGTCCGAGGCCTGGCCGCAGAGGCTGCCATTGCCTCCCCGGGCTCCTACCATGGGGCCTGACCGTGTTCGCCCGAGGCCCAGGTTCACCGCAGGTGAATGCCTTTTGCGGACGCCAAGGACAGGAGGTCGCCGATTCCCTCACAGAGGTGGGGGTTCGAGCTCTGGGGGACTGAGGTCGCAGCGGTCACACTCCATTTTTGGGTGGTTCCGCAGAGACTGGAGGGTTGAAGCGGCTGGGTCCAAGTCTGCCGCCTTGTGGCAGGGTGGGGGCTTTGCAGGCGAAGCAAGGCTCTTAGCCTCCCAGGCGGGGCACAGGCCAGACTCCCCAAGGGAGAACCGGTCCTTGCTCGAGGGTCCCGCCCGCCCGCCCGGAACCGCTCCACCTGGCGCGGAACCGTGGCCGGCCCCTCTTCCAGGCACCAGGTCCCTAGTTCTTTCCTGGCACTCTGCCTCTGCGGGGGTGGGAGAGCTGCTGGGAAGTGTGGTCCACGGGAAAACGCGCGGTCCTCTGGGTGGCAGGGAGGGCCTCCGTTAACTCTGACACCAGCCCAGGGACCCTGTGGACCTGGCCTGATATCTCAAGGGGGGGGCACGTTGCCCGGAGGGATGCTCTTGGGGTGGGGCCTGCCTGCGCCTGCGCGGCCCCGCCTCTTGGCCCGAAACCACCCAGCCGCGGCTCGGACAAAAGCCATCTCCTGGGGGCCTCCCCCCTGTTCTTCCATCCGTAAAGGGGGACCCCTTTACGGATGGAAGAACAGGGGGATCTTCGCAGTGGTTGGGACGGGACGGAGGGGTCTGCGGGTTTGCAGCCACGTAGGCCAGTTGCTCGCACCCCGGCCCCATGTGTCCCAGCTCCATGGACGAGGTGGGCCGCTTATGGCGGGATGCAGGCGTCCTGCGGGGGTCAGGGGACGGCGTGGGCACTCCCCGGGCGAGAGAGGGCGCCTGGGACCCGAGAGAGCACCCGGGAAAATGCCCAGCCCTGGCCCCCGGGGCTCCAGTGGCCTCCCCAGGCTCCTGCCGTGGGGCCTGGTCCCGCTCACCTGGGCCAAGGTTCTCCGCAGGTGAATGCCTTTTGCGGACACCAGGGACCACAGGCCGCGGATCCCTTCACGGGCAGGGGGGGTTCGAGCTCTGTGGGACCCAGGTCGCAGCGCACACAGTCCCTTCTCGCAAAGTTCAGCCCAGACTTTAGAGAGTAGAAGCGTCTCGGTCCAAGTTTTCCGCCTCGGGGCAGGGTGGGGCCGTTTGAGCCAAGAGAGACTCTTAGCCCCCCAGGCAGGTCTCAGGCCCGAGACCCCCAGGGAGACCCGGTCCCTGGGCGTGGGTCCCGCCCGCCCGGGCCCGCCCCACCTGGCCCGGAACCGTGGCCGGCCCCTCTTCCCGGCCCCAGGTCCCTAGCTCTTCCCTGGCACTCTGCCTCTGGCGGGGTGGGAGACGGGCTGGCAAGTGTGGTCCACGGGAAAACGCGCGGTCCTCTGGGTGGCAGGGAGGGCCTCCGTTAACTCTGACACCAGCCCAGGGACCCTGTGCACCTGGCCTGATATCTCAAGGGGGGGGCACGTTGCCCGGAGGGATGCTCTTGGGGTGGGGCCTGCCTGCGCCTGCGCGGCCCCGCCTCTTGGCCCGAAACCACCCAGCCGCGGCTCGGACAAAAGCCATCTCCTGGGGGCCTCCCCCCTGTTCTTCCATCCGTAAAGGGGTCCCCCTTTACGGATGGAAGAACAGGGGGGATCTTCGCAGTGGTGGGGACGGGACGGAGGGGTCTGCGGGTTTGCAGCCACGTAGGCCAGTTGCTCGCACCCTGGCCCCATGTGTCCCAGCTCCATGGACGAGGTGGGCCGCTTATGGCGGGATGCAGGCGTCCTTCGGGGGTCAGGGGACGGCGTGGGCACTCCCCGGGCGAGAGAGGGAGCCTGGGACCCGAGAGAGCCCCGGGGAGAGTCCCAGGCCTGGCCGCAGAGGCTGCCATAGACTCCCCGGGCTCCTACCATGGGGCCTGACCGTGTTCGCCCGAGGCCCAGGTTCACCGCAGGTGAATGCCTTTTGCGGACGCCAAGGACAGGAGGTTGCCGATTCCCTCACAGAGGTGGGGGTTCGAGCTCTGAAGGACTGAGGTCGCAGCGGTCACACTCCATTTTTGGGTGGTTCCGCAGAGACTGGAGGGTTGAAGCGGCTGGGTCCAAGTATGCCGCCTTGTGGCAGGGTGGGGGCTTTGCAGGCGAAGCAAGGCTCTTAGCCTCCCAGGCGGGGCACAGGCCAGACTCCCCAAGGGAGAACCGGTCCTTGGTCGAGGGTCCCGCCCGCCCGCCCGGAACCGCTCCACCTGGCGCGGAACCGTGGCCGGCCCCTCTTCCAGGCACCAGGTCCCTAGTTCTTTCCTGGCACTCTGCCTCTGCGGGGGTGGGAGAGCTGCTGGGAAGTGTGGTCCACGGGAAAACGCGCGGTCCTCTGGGTGGCAGGGAGGGCCTCCGTTAACTCTGACACCAGCCCAGGGACCCTGTGCACCTGGCCTGATATCTCAAGGGGGGGGCACGTTGCCCGGAGGGATGCTCTTGGGGTGGGGCCTGCCTGCGCCTGCGCGGCCCCGCCTCTTGGCCCGAAACCACCCAGCCGCGGCTCGGACAAAAGCCATCTCCTGGGGGCCTCCCCCCTGTTCTTCCATCCGTAAAGGGGGACCCCTTTACGGATGGAAGAACAGGGGGATCTTCGCAGTGGTGGGGACGGGACGGAGGGGTCTGCGGGTTTGCAGCCACGTAGGCCAGTTGCTCGCACCCTGGCCCCATGTGTCCCAGCTCCATGGACGAGGTGGGCCGCTTATGGCGGGATGCAGGCGTCCTTCGGGGGTCAGGGGACGGCGTGGGCACTCCCCGGGCGAGAGAGGGAGCCTGGGACCCGAGAGAGCCCCGGGGAGAGTCCCAGGCCTGGCCGCAGAGGCTGCCATAGACTCCCCGGGCTCCTACCATGGGGCCTGACCGTGTTCGCCCGAGGCCCAGGTTCACCGCAGGTGAATGCCTTTTGCGGACGCCAAGGACAGGAGGTTGCCGATTCCCTCACAGAGGTGGGGGTTCGAGCTCTGAAGGACTGAGGTCGCAGCGGTCACACTCCATTTTTGGGTGGTTCCGCAGAGACTGGAGGGTTGAAGCGGCTGGGTCCAAGTATGCCGCCTTGTGGCAGGGTGGGGGCTTTGCAGGCGAAGCAAGGCTCTTAGCCTCCCAGGCGGGGCACAGGCCAGACTCCCCAAGGGAGAACCGGTCCTTGGTCGAGGGTCCCGCCCGCCCGCCCGGAACCGCTCCACCTGGCGCGGAACCGTGGCCGGCCCCTCTTCCAGGCACCAGGTCCCTAGTTCTTTCCTGGCACTCTGCCTCTGCGGGGGTGGGAGAGCTGCTGGGAAGTGTGGTCCACGGGAAAACGCGCGGTCCTCTGGGTGGCAGGGAGGGCCTCCGTTAACTCTGACACCAGCCCAGGGACCCTGTGCACCTGGCCTGATATCTCAAGGGGGGGGCACGTTGCCCGGAGGGATGCTCTTGGGGTGGGGCCTGCCTGCGCCTGCGCGGCCCCGCCTCTTGGCCCGAAACCACCCAGCCGCGGCTCGGACAAAAGCCATCTCCTGGGGGCCTCCCCCCTGTTCTTCCATCCGTAAAGGGGGACCCCTTTACGGATGGAAGAACAGGGGGATCTTCGCAGTGGTGGGGACGGGACGGAGGGGTCTGCGGGTTTGCAGCCACGTAGGCCAGTTGCTCGCACCCCGGCCCCATGTGTCCCAGCTCCATGGACGAGGTGGGCCGCTTATGGCGGGATGCAGGCGTCCTGCGGGGGTCAGGGGACGGCGTGGGCACTCCCCGGGCGAGAGAGGGCGCCTGGGACCCGAGAGAGCACCCGGGAAAATGCCCAGCCCTGGCCCCCGGGGCTCCAGTGGCCTCCCCAGGCTCCTGCCGTGGGGCCTGGTCCCGCTCACCTGGGCCCAGGTTCTCCGCAGGTGAATGCCTTTTGCGGACACCAGGGACCACAGGCCGCGGATCCCTTCACGGGCAGGGGGGGTTCGAGCTCTGTGGGACCCAGGTCGCAGCGCACACAGTCCCTTCTCGCAAAGTTCAGCCCAGACTTTAGAGAGTAGAAGCGTCTCGGTCCAAGTTTTCCGCCTCGGGGCAGGGTGGGGACGTTTGAGCCAAGAGAGACTCTTAGCCCCCCAGGCAGGTCTCAGGCCCGAGACCCCCAGGGAGACCCGGTCCCTGGGCGTGGGTCCCGCCCGCCCGGGCCCGCCCCACCTGGCCCGGAACCGTGGCCGGCCCCTCTTGCCGGCCCCAGGTCCCTAGCTCTTCCCTGGCACTCTGCCTCTGGCGGGGTGGGAGACGGGCTGGCAAGTGTGGTCCACGGGAAAATGCGCGGTCCTCTGGGTGGCAGGGAGGGCCTCCGTTAACTCTGACACCAGCCCAGGGACCCTGTGGACCTGGCCTGATATCTCAAGGGGGGGGCACGTTGTCGGGAGGGAAGCTCTTGGGGTGGGGCCTGCTTGCGCCTGCGCGGCCCCGCCTCTTGGCCCGAAACCACCCAGCCGCGGCTCGGACAAAAGCCATCTCCTGGGGGCCTCCCCCCTGTTCTTCCATCCGTAAAGGGGGACCCCTTACGGATGGAAGAACAGGGGGATCTTCGCAGTGGTGGGGACGGGACGGAGGGGTCTGCGGGTTTGCAGCCACGTAGGCCAGGTGCTCGCACCCCGGCCCCATGTGTCCCAGCTCCATGGACGAGGTGGGCCGCTTATGGCGGGATGCAGGCGTCCTGCGGGGGTCAGGGGACGGCGTGGGCACTCCCCGGGCGAGAGAGGGCGCCTGGGACCCGAGAGAGCCCCGGGGAGAGTCCGAGGCCTGGCCGCAGAGGCTGCCATTGCCTCCCCGGGCTCCTACCATGGGGCCTGACCGTGTTCGCCCGAGGCCCAGGTTCACCGCAGGTGAATGCCTTTTGCGGACGCCAAGGACAGGAGGTCGCCGATTCCCTCACAGAGGTGGGGGTTCGAGCTCTGGGGGACTGAGGTCGCAGCGGTCACACTCCATTTTTGGGTGGTTCCGCAGAGACTGGAGGGTTGAAGCGGCTGGGTCCAAGTCTGCCGCCTTGTGGCAGGGTGGGGGCTTTGCAGGCGAAGCAAGGCTCTTAGCCTCCCAGGCGGGGCACAGGCCAGACTCCCCAAGGGAAAACCGGTCCTTGGTCGAGGGTCCCGAACGCCCGCCCGGAACCGCTCCACCTGGCGCGGAACCGTGGCCGACCCCTCTTCCAGGCACCAGGTCCCTAGTTCTTTCCTGGCACTCTGCCTCTGCGGGGGTGGGAGAGCTGCTGGGAAGTGTGGTTCACGGGAAAACGCGCGGTCCTCTGAGTGGCAGGGAGGGCCTCCGTTAACTCTGACACCAGCCCTGGGACCCTGTGAACCTGGCCTGATATCTCAAGGGGGGGGCACGTTGCCCGGAGGGATGCTCTTGGGGTGGGGCCTGCCTGCGCCTGCGCGGCTCCGCCTCTTGGCCCGAAACCACCCAGCCGCGGCTCGGACAAAAGCCATCTCCTGGGGGCCTCCCCCCTGTTCTTCCATCCGTAAAGGGGGACCCCTTTACGGATGGAAGAACAGGGGGATCTTCGCAGTGGTGGGGACGGGACGGAGGGGTCTGCGGGTTTGCAGCCACGTAGGCCAGTTGCTCGCACCCCGGCCCCATGTGTCCCAGCTCCATGGACGAGGTGGGCCGCTTATGGCGGGATGCAGGCGTCCTGCGGGGGTCAGGGGACGGCGTGGGCACTCCCCGGGCGAGAGAGGGCGCCTGGGACCCGAGAGAGCCCCGGGGAGAGTCCGAGGCCTGGCCGCAGAGGCTGCCATTGCCTCCCCGGGCTCCTACCATGGGGCCTGACCGTGTTCGCCCGAGGCCCAGGTTCACCGCAGGTGAATGCCTTTTGCGGACGCCTAGGACAGGAGGTCGCCGATTCCCTCACAGAGGTGGGGGTTCGAGCTCTGGGGGACTGAGGTCGCAGCGGTCACACTCCATTTTTGGGTGGTTCCGCAGAGACTGGAGGGTTGAAGCGGCTGGGTCCAAGTCTGCCGCCTTGTGGCAGGGTGGGGGCTTTGCAGGCGAAGCAAGGCTCTTAGCCTCCCAGGCGGGGCACAGGCCAGACTCCCCAAGGGAAAACCGGTCCTTGGTCCAGGGTCCCGCCCCCCCGCCCGGAACCGCTCCACCTGGCGCGGAACCGTGGCCGGCCCCTCTTCCAGGCACCAGGTCCCTAGTTCTTTCCTGGCACTCTGCCTCTGCGGGGGTGGGAGAGCTGCTGGGAAGTGTGGTCCACGGGAAATCGCGCGGTCCTCTGTGTGGCAGGGAGGGCCTCCGTTAACTCTGACACCAGCCCAGGGACCCTGTGGACCTGGCCTGATATCTCAAGGGGGGGGCACGTTGCCCGGAGGGATGCTCTTGGGGTGGGGCCTGCCTGCGCCTGCGCGGCCCCGCCTCTTGGCCCGAAACCACCCAGCCGCGGCTCGGACAAAAGCCATCTCCTGGGGGCCTCCCCCCTGTTCTTCCATCCGTAAAGGGGGACCCCTTTACGGATGGAAGAACAGGGGGATCTTCGCAGTGGTTGGGACGGGACGGAGGGGTCTGCGGGTTTGCAGCCACGTAGGCCAGTTGCTCGCACCCCGGCCCCATGTGTCCCAGCTCCATGGACGAGGTGGGCCGCTTATGGCGGGATGCAGGCGTCCTGCGGGGGTCAGGGGACGGCGTGGGCACTCCCCGGGCGAGAGAGGGCGCCTGGGACCCGAGAGAGCACCCGGGAAAATGCCCAGCCCTGGCCCCCGGGGCCCCAGTGGCCTCCCCAGGCTCCTGCCGTGGGGCCTGGTCCCGCTCACCTGGGCCCAGGTTCTCCGCAGGTGAATGCCTTTTGCGGACACCAGGGACCACAGGCCGCGGATCCCTTCACGGGCAGGGGGGGTTCAGGCTCTGTGGGACCCAGGTCGCAGCGCACACAGTCCCTTCTCTCAAAGTTCAGCCCAGACTTTAGAGAGTAGAAGCGTCTCGGTCCAAGTTTTCCGCCTCGGGGCAGGGTGGGGCCGTTTGAGCCAAGAGAGACTCTTAGCCCCCCAGGCAGGTCTCAGGCCCGAGACCCCCAGAGAGACCCGGTCCCTGGGCGTGGGTCCCGCCCGCCCGGGCCCGCCCCACCTGGCCCGGAACCGTGGCCGGCCCCTCTTCCCGGCCCCAGGTCCCTAGCTCTTCCCTGGCACTCTGCCTCTGGCGGGGTGGGAGACGGGCTGGCAAGTGTGGTCCACGGGAAAACGCGCGGTCCTCTGGGTGGCAGGGAGGGCCTCCGTTAACTCTGACACCAGCCCAGGGACCCTGTGCACCTGGCCTGATATCTCAAGGGAGGGGCACGTTGCCCGGAGGGATGCTCTTGGGGTGGGGCCTGCTTGCGCCTGCGCGGCCCCGCCTCTTGGCCCGAAACCACCCAGCCGCGGCTCGGACAAAAGCCATCTCCTGGGGGCCTCCCCCCTGTTCTTCCATCCGTAAAGGGGGACCCCTTTACGGATGGAAGAACAGGGGGATCTTCGCAGTGGTGGGGACGGGACGGAGGGGTCTGCGGGTTTGCAGCCACGTAGGCCAGTTGCTGGCACCCCGGCCCCATGTGTCCCAGCTCCATGGACGAGGTGGGCCGCTTATGGCGGGATGCAGGCGTCCTGCGGGGGTCAGGGGACGGCGTGGGCACTCCCCGGGCGAGAGAGGGCGCCTGGGACCCGAGAGAGCCCCGGGGAGAGTCCGAGGCCTGGCCGCAGAGGCTGCCATTGCCTCCCCGGGCTCCTACCATGGGGCCTGACCGTGTTCGCCCGAGGCCCAGGTTCACCGCAGGTGAATGCCTTTTGCGGACGCCAAGGACAGGAGGTCGCCGATTCCCTCACAGAGGTGGGGGTTCGAGCTCTGGGGGACTGAGGTCGCAGCGGTCACACTCCATTTTTGGGTGGTTCCGCAGAGACTGGAGGGTTGAAGCGGCTGGGTCCAAGTCTGCCGCCTTGTGGCAGGGTGGGGGCTTTGCAGGCGAAGCAAGGCTCTTAGCCTCCCAGGCGGGGCACAGGCCAGACTCCCCAAGGGAGAACCGGTCCTTGGTCGAGGGTCCCGCCCGCCCGCCCGGAACCGCTCCACCTGGCGCGGAACCGTGGCCGGCCCCTCTTCCAGGCACCAGGTCCCTAGTTCTTTCCTGGCACTCTGCCTCTGCGGGGGTGGGAGAGCTGCTGGGAAGTGTGGTCCACGGGAAAACGCGCGGTCCTCTGGGTGGCAGGGAGGGCCTCCGTTAACTCTGACACCAGCCCAGGGACCCTGTGGACCTGGCCTGATATCTCAAGGGGGGGGCACGTTGCCCGGAGGGATGCTCTTGGGGTGGGGCCTGCCTGCGCCTGCGCGGCCCCGCCTCTTGGCCCGAAACCACCCAGCCGCGGCTCGGACAAAAGCCATCTCCTGGGGGCCTCCCCCCTGTTCTTCCATCCGTAAAGGGGGACCCCTTTACGGATGGAAGAACAGGGGGATCTTCGCAGTGGTTGGGACGGGACGGAGGGGTCTGCGGGTTTGCAGCCACGTAGGCCAGTTGCTCGCACCCCGGCCCCATGTGTCCCAGCTCCATGGACGAGGTGGGCCGCTTATGGCGGGATGCAGGCGTCCTGCGGGGGTCAGGGGACGGCGTGGGCACTCCCCGGGCGAGAGAGGGCGCCTGGGACCCGAGAGAGCACCCGGGAAAATGCCCAGCCCTGGCCCCCGGGGCTCCAGTGGCCTCCCCAGGCTCCTGCCGTGGGGCCTGGTCCCGCTCACCTGGGCCCAGGTTCTCCGCATGTGAATGCCTTTTGCGGACACCAGGGACCACAGGCCGCGGATCCCTTCACGGGCAGGGGGGGTTCGAGCTCTGTGGGACCCAGGTCGCAGCGCACACAGTCCCTTCTCGCAAAGTTCAGCCCAGACTTTAGAGAGTAGAAGCGTCTCGGTCCAAGTTTTCCGCCTCGGGGCAGGGTGGGGCCGTTTGAGCCAAGAGAGACTCTTAGCCCCCCAGGCAGGTCTCAGGCCCGAGACCCCCAGGGAGACCCGGTCCCTGGGCGTGGGTCCCGCCCGCCCGGGCCCGCCCCACCTGGCCCGGAACCGTGGCCGGCCCCTCTTCCCGGCCCCAGGTCCCTAGCTCTTCCCTGGCACTCTGCCTCTGGCGGGGTGGGAGACGGGCTGGCAAGTGTGGTCCACGGGAAAACGCGCGGTCCTCTGGGTGGCAGGGAGGGCCTCCGTTAACTCTGACACCAGCCCAGGGACCCTGTGCACCTGGCCTGATATCTCAAGGGGGGGGCACGTTGCCCGGAGGGATGCTCTTGGGGTGGGGCCTGCCTGCGCCTGCGCGGCCCCGCCTCTTGGCCCGAAACCACCCAGCCGCGGCTCGGACAAAAGCCATCTCCTGGGGGCCTCCCCCCTGTTCTTCCATCCGTAAAGGGGGACCCCTTTACGGATGGAAGAACAGGGGGATCTTCGCAGTGGTGGGGACGGGACGGAGGGGTCTGCGGGTTTGCAGCCACGTAGGCCAGTTGCTCGCACCCGGGCCCCATGTGTCCCAGCTCCATGGACGAGGTGGGCCGCTTATGGCGGGATGCAGGCGTCCTTCGGGGGTCAGGGGACGGCGTGGGCACTCCCCGGGCGAGAGAGGGCGCCTGGGACCCGAGAGAGCCCCGGGGAGAGTCCGAGGCCTGGCCGCAGAGGCTGCCATAGCCTCCCCGGGCTCCTACCATGGGGCCTGACCGTGTTCGCCCGAGGCCCAGGTTCACCGCAGGTGAATGCCTTTTGCGGACGCCAAGGACAGGAGGTCGCCGATTCCCTCACAGAGGTGGGGGTTCGAGCTCTGGGGGACTGAGGTCGCAGCGGTCACACTCCATTTTTGGGTGGTTCCGCAGAGACTGGAGGGTTGAAGCGGCTGGGTCCAAGTCTGCCGCCTTGTGGCAGGGTGGGGGCTTTGCAGGCGAAGCAAGGCTCTTAGCCTCCCAGGCGGGGCACAGGCCAGACTCCCCAAGGGAGAACCGGTCCTTGGTCGAGGGTCCCGCCCGCCCGCCCGGAACCGCTCCACCTGGCGCGGAACCGTGGCCGGCCCCTCTTCCAGGCACCAGGTCCCTAGTTCTTTCCTGGCACTCTGCCTCTGCGGGGGTGGGAGAGCTGCTGGGAAGTGTGGTCCACGGGAAAACGCGCGGTCCTCTGGGTGGCAGGGAGGGCCTCCGTTAACTCTGACACCAGCCCAGGGACCCTGTGGACCTGGCCTGATATCTCAAGGGGGGGGCACGTTGCCCGGAGGGATGCTCTTGGGGTGGGGCCTGCCTGCGCCTGCGCGGCCCCGCCTCTTGGCCCGAAACCACCCAGCCGCGGCTCGGACAAAAGCCATCTCCTGGGGGCCTCCCCCCTGTTCTTCCATCCGTAAAGGGGGACCCCTTTACGGATGGAAGAACAGGGGGATCTTCGCAGTGGTGGGGACGGGACGGAGGGGTCTGCGGGTTTGCAGCCACGTAGGCCAGTTGCTCGCACCCCGGCCCCATGTGTCCCAGCTCCATGGACGAGGTGGGCCGCTTATGGCGGGATGCAGGCGTCCTGCGGGGGTCAGGGGACGGCGTGGGCACTCCCCGGGCGAGAGAGGGCGCCTGGGACCCGAGAGAGCACCCGGGAAAATGCCCAGCCCTGGCCCCCGGGGCTCCAGTGGCCTCCCCAGGCTCCTGCCGTGGGGCCTGGTCCCGCTCACCTGGGCCCAGGTTCTCCGCATGTGAATGCCTTTTGCGGACACCAGGGACCACAGGCCGCGGATCCCTTCACGGGCAGGGGGGGTTCGAGCTCTGTGGGACCCAGGTCGCAGCGCACACAGTCCCTTCTCGCAAAGTTCAGCCCAGACTTTAGAGAGTAGAAGCGTCTCGGTCCAAGTTTTCCGCCTCGGGGCAGGGTGGGGCCGTTTGAGCCAAGAGAGACTCTTAGCCCCCCAGGCAGGTCTCAGGCCCGAGACCCCCAGGGAGACCCGGTCCCTGGGCGTGGGTCCCGCCCGCCCGGGCCCGCCCCACCTGGCCCGGAACCGTGGCCGGCCCCTCTTCCCGGCCCCAGGTCCCTAGCTCTTCCCTGGCACTCTGCCTCTGGCGGGGTGGGAGACGGGCTGGCAAGTGTGGTCCACGGGAAAACGCGCGGTCCTCTGGGTGGCAGGGAGGGCCTCCGTTAACTCTGACACCAGCCCAGGGACCCTGTGCACCTGGCCTGATATCTCAAGGGGGGGGCACGTTGCCCGGAGGGATGCTCTTGGGGTGGGGCCTGCCTGCGCCTGCGCGGCCCCGCCTCTTGGCCCGAAACCACCCAGCCGCGGCTCGGACAAAAGCCATCTCCTGGGGGCCTCCCCCCTGTTCTTCCATCCGTAAAGGGGGACCCCTTTACGGATGGAAGAACAGGGGGATCTTCGCAGTGGTGGGGACGGGACGGAGGGGTCTGCGGGTTTGCAGCCACGTAGGCCAGTTGCTCGCACCCGGGCCCCATGTGTCCCAGCTCCATGGACGAGGTGGGCCGCTTATGGCGGGATGCAGGCGTCCTTCGGGGGTCAGGGGACGGCGTGGGCACTCCCCGGGCGAGAGAGGGCGCCTGGGACCCGAGAGAGCCCCGGGGAGAGTCCGAGGCCTGGCCGCAGAGGCTGCCATAGCCTCCCCGGGCTCCTACCATGGGGCCTGACCGTGTTCGCCCGAGGCCCAGGTTCACCGCAGGTGAATGCCTTTTGCGGACGCCAAGGACAGGAGGTCGCCGATTCCCTCACAGAGGTGGGGGTTCGAGCTCTGGGGGACTGAGGTCGCAGCGGTCACACTCCATTTTTGGGTGGTTCCGCAGAGACTGGAGGGTTGAAGCGGCTGGGTCCAAGTCTGCCGCCTTGTGGCAGGGTGGGGGCTTTGCAGGCGAAGCAAGGCTCTTAGCCTCCCAGGCGGGGCACAGGCCAGACTCCCCAAGGGAGAACCGGTCCTTGGTCGAGGGTCCCGCCCGCCCGCCCGGAACCGCTCCACCTGGCGCGGAACCGTGGCCGGCCCCTCTTCCAGGCACCAGGTCCCTAGTTCTTTCCTGGCACTCTGCCTCTGCGGGGGTGGGAGAGCTGCTGGGAAGTGTGGTCCACGGGAAAACGCGCGGTCCTCTGGGTGGCAGGGAGGGCCTCCGTTAACTCTGACACCAGCCCAGGGACCCTGTGGACCTGGCCTGATATCTCAAGGGGGGGGCACGTTGCCCGGAGGGATGCTCTTGGGGTGGGGCCTGCCTGCGCCTGCGCGGCCCCGCCTCTTGGCCCGAAACCACCCAGCCGCGGCTCGGACAAAAGCCATCTCCTGGGGGCCTCCCCCCTGTTCTTCCATCCGTAAAGGGGGACCCCTTTACGGATGGAAGAACAGGGGGATCTTCGCAGTGGTGGGGACGGGACGGAGGGGTCTGCGGGTTTGCAGCCACGTAGGCCAGTTGCTCGCACCCCGGCCCCATGTGTCCCAGCTCCATGGACGAGGTGGGCCGCTTATGGCGGGATGCAGGCGTCCTGCGGGGGTCAGGGGACGGCGTGGGCACTCCCCGGGCGAGAGAGGGCGCCTGGGACCCGAGAGAGCACCCGGGAAAATGCCCAGCCCTGGCCCCCGGGGCTCCAGTGGCCTCCCCAGGCTCCTGCCGTGGGGCCTGGTCCCGCTCACCTGGGCCCAGGTTCTCCGCAGGTGAATGCCTTTTGCGGACACCAGGGACCACAGGCCGCGGATCCCTTCACGGGCAGGGGGGGTTCGAGCTCTGTGGGACCCAGGTCGCAGCGCACACAGTCCCTTCTCGCAAAGTTCAGCCCAGACTTTAGAGAGTAGAAGCGTCTCGGTCCAAGTTTTCCGCCTCGGGGCAGGGTGGGGCCGTTTGAGCCAAGAGAGACTCTTAGCCCCCCAGGCAGGTCTCAGGCCCGAGACCCCCAGGGAGACCCGGTCCCTGGGCGTGGGTCCCGCCCGCCCGGGCCCGCCCCACCTGGCCCGGAACCGTGGCCGGCCCCTCTTCCCGGCCCCAGGTCCCTAGCTCTTCCCTGGCACTCTGCCTCTGGCGGGGTGGGAGACGGGCTGGCAAGTGTGGTCCACGGGAAAACGCGCGGTCCTCTGGGTGGCAGGGAGGGCCTCCGTTAACTCTGACACCAGCCCAGGGACCCTGTGCACCTGGCCTGATATCTCAAGGGGGGAGCACGTTGCCCGGAGGGATGCTCTTGGGGTGGGGCCTGCCTGCGCCTGCGCGGCCCCGCCTCTTGGCCCGAAACCACCCAGCCGCGGCTCGGACAAAAGCCATCTCCTGGGGGCCTCCCCCCTGTTCTTCCATCCGTAAAGGGGGACCCCTTTACGGATGGAAGAACAGGGGGATCTTCGCAGTGGTGGGGACGGGACGGAGGGGTCTGCGGGTTTGCAGCCACGTAGGCCAGTTGCTCGCACCCGGGCCCCATGTGTCCCAGCTCCATGGACGAGGTGGGCCGCTTATGGCGGGATGCAGGCGTCCTTCGGGGGTCAGGGGACGGCGTGGGCACTCCCCGGGCGAGAGAGGGCGCCTGGGACCCGAGAGAGCCCCGGGGAGAGTCCGAGGCCTGGCCGCAGAGGCTGCCATAGCCTCCCCGGGCTCCTACCATGGGGCCTGACCGTGTTCGCCCGAGGCCCAGGTTCACCGCAGGTGAATGCCTTTTGCGGACGCCAAGGACAGGAGGTCGCCGATTCCCTCACAGAGGTGGGGGTTCGAGCTCTGGGGGACTGAGGTCGCAGCGGTCACACTCCATTTTTGGGTGGTTCCGCAGAGACTGGAGGGTTGAAGCGGCTGGGTCCAAGTCTGCCGCCTTGTGGCAGGGTGGGGGCTTTGCAGGCGAAGCAAGGCTCTTAGCCTCCCAGGCGGGGCACAGGCCAGACTCCCCAAGGGAGAACCGGTCCTTGGTCGAGGGTCCCGCCCGCCCGCCCGGAACCGCTCCACCTGGCGCGGAACCGTGGCCGGCCCCTCTTCCAGGCACCAGGTCCCTAGTTCTTTCCTGGCACTCTGCCTCTGCGGGGGTGGGAGAGCTGCTGGGAAGTGTGGTCCACGGGAAAACGCGCGGTCCTCTGGGTGGCAGGGAGGGCCTCCGTTAACTCTGACACCAGCCCAGGGACCCTGTGGACCTGGCCTGATATCTCAAGGGGGGGGCACGTTGCCCGGAGGGATGCTCTTGGGGTGGGGCCTGCCTGCGCCTGCGCGGCCCCGCCTCTTGGCCCGAAACCACCCAGCCGCGGCTCGGACAAAAGCCATCTCCTGGGGGCCTCCCCCCTGTTCTTCCATCCGTAAAGGGGGACCCCTTTACGGATGGAAGAACAGGGGGATCTTCGCAGTGGTGGGGACGGGACGGAGGGGTCTGCGGGTTTGCAGCCACGTAGGCCAGTTGCTCGCACCCCGGCCCCATGTGTCCCAGCTCCATGGACGAGGTGGGCCGCTTATGGCGGGATGCAGGCGTCCTGCGGGGGTCAGGGGACGGCGTGGGCACTCCCCGGGCGAGAGAGGGCGCCTGGGACCCGAGAGAGCACCCGGGAAAATGCCCAGCCCTGGCCCCCGGGGCTCCAGTGGCCTCCCCAGGCTCCTGCCGTGGGGCCTGGTCCCGCTCACCTGGGCCCAGGTTCTCCGCAGGTGAATGCCTTTTGCGGACACCAGGGACCACAGGCCGCGGATCCCTTCACGGGCAGGGGGGGTTCGAGCTCTGTGGGACCCAGGTCGCAGCGCACACAGTCCCTTCTCGCAAAGTTCAGCCCAGACTTTAGAGAGTAGAAGCGTCTCGGTCCAAGTTTTCCGCCTCGGGGCAGGGTGGGGCCGTTTGAGCCAAGAGAGACTCTTAGCCCCCCAGGCAGGTCTCAGGCCCGAGACCCCCAGGGAGACCCGGTCCCTGGGCGTGGGTCCCGCCCGCCCGGGCCCGCCCCACCTGGCCCGGAACCGTGGCCGGCCCCTCTTCCCGGCCCCAGGTCCCTAGCTCTTCCCTGGCACTCTGCCTCTGGCGGGGTGGGAGACGGGCTGGCAAGTGTGGTCCACGGGAAAACGCGCGGTCCTCTGGGTGGCAGGGAGGGCCTCCGTTAACTCTGACACCAGCCCAGGGACCCTGTGGACCTGACCTGATATCTCAAGCGGGGGGCACGTTGCCCGGAGGGATGCTCTTGTGGTGGGGCCTGCCTGCGCCTGCGCGGCCCCGCCTCTTGGCCCGAAACCACCCAGCCGCGGCTCCGACAAAAGCCATCTCCTGGGGGCCTCCCCCCTGTTCTTCCATCCGTAAAGGGGGACCCCTTTACGGATGGAAGAACAGGGGGATCTTCGCAGTGGTGGGGACGGGACGGAGGGGTCTGCGGGTTTGCAGCCACGTAGGCCAGTTGCTGGCACCCCGGCCCCATGTGTCCCAGCTCCATGGACGAGGTGGGCCGCTTATGGCGGGATGCAGGCGTCCTGCGGGGGTCAGGGGACGGCGTGGGCACTCCCCGGGCGAGAGAGGGCGCCTGGGACCCGAGAGAGCCCCGGGGAGAGTCCGAGGCCTGGCCGCAGAGGCTGCCATTGCCTCCCCGGGCTCCTACCATGGGGCCTGACCGTGTTCGCCCGAGGCCCAGGTTCACCGCAGGTGAATGCCTTTTGCGGACGCCAAGGACAGGAGGTCGCCGATTCCCTCACAGAGGTGGGGGTTCGAGCTCTGGGGGACTGAGGTCGCAGCGGTCACACTCCATTTTTGGGTGGTTCCGCAGAGACTGGAGGGTTGAAGCGGCTGGGTCCAAGTCTGCCGCCTTGTGGCAGGGTGGGGGCTTTGCAGGCGAAGCAAGGCTCTTAGCCTCCCAGGCGGGGCACAGGCCAGACTCCCCAAGGGAGAACCGGTCCTTGGTCGAGGGTCCCGCCCGCCCGCCCGGAACCGCTCCACCTGGCGCGGAACCGTGGCCGGCCCCTCTTCCAGGCACCAGGTCCCTAGTTCTTTCCTGGCACTCTGCCTCTGCGGGGGTGGGAGAGCTGCTGGGAAGTGTGGTCCACGGGAAAACGCGCGGTCCTCTGGGTGGCAGGGAGGGCCTCCGTTAACTCTGACACCAGCCCAGGGACCCTGTGGACCTGGCCTGATATCTCAAGGGGGGGGCACGTTGCCCGGAGGGATGCTCTTGGGGTGGGGCCTGCCTGCGCCTGCGCGGCCCCGCCTCTTGGCCCGAAACCACCCAGCCGCGGCTCGGACAAAAGCCATCTCCTGGGGGCCTCCCCCCTGTTCTTCCATCCGTAAAGGGGGACCCCTTTACGGATGGAAGAACAGGGGGATCTTCGCAGTGGTGGGGACGGGACGGAGGGGTCTGCGGGTTTGCAGCCACGTAGGCCAGTTGCTCGCACCCCGGCCCCATGTGTCCCAGCTCCATGGACGAGGTGGGCCGCTTATGGCGGGATGCAGGCGTCCTGCGGGGGTCAGGGGACGGCGTGGGCACTCCCCGGGCGAGAGAGGGCGCCTGGGACCCGAGAGAGCACCCGGGAAAATGCCCAGCCCTGGCCCCCGGGGCTCCAGTGGCCTCCCCAGGCTCCTGCCGTGGGGCCTGGTCCCGCTCACCTGGGCCCAGGTTCTCCGCATGTGAATGCCTTTTGCGGACACCAGGGACCACAGGCCGCGGATCCCTTCACGGGCAGGGGGGGTTCGAGCTCTGTGGGACCCAGGTCGCAGCGCACACAGTCCCTTCTCGCAAAGTTCAGCCCAGACTTTAGAGAGTAGAAGCGTCTCGGTCCAAGTTTTCCGCCTCGGGGCAGGGTGGGGCCGTTTGAGCCAAGAGAGACTCTTAGCCCCCCAGGCAGGTCTCAGGCCCGAGACCCCCAGGGAGACCCGGTCCCTGGGCGTGGGTCCCGCCCGCCCGGGCCCGCCCCACCTGGCCCGGAACCGTGGCCGGCCCCTCTTCCCGGACCCAGGTCCCTAGCTCTTCCCTGGCACTCTGCCTCTGGCGGGGTGGGAGACGGGCTGGCAAGTGTGGTCCACGGGAAAACGCGCGGTCCTCTGGGTGGCAGGGAGGGCCTCCGTTAACTCTGACACCAGCCCAGGGACCCTGTGCACCTGGCCTGATATCTCAAGGGGGGGGCACGTTGCCCGGAGGGATGCTCTTGGGGTGGGGCCTGCCTGCGCCTGCGCGGCCCCGCCTCTTGGCCCGAAACCACCCAGCCGCGGCTCGGACAAAAGCCATCTCCTGGGGGCCTCCCCCCTGTTCTTCCATCCGTAAAGGGGGACCCCTTTACGGATGGAAGAACAGGGGGATCTTCGCAGTGGTGGGGACGGGACGGAGGGGTCTGCGGGTTTGCAGCCACGTAGGCCAGTTGCTCGCACCCGGGCCCCATGTGTCCCAGCTCCATGGACGAGGTGGGCCGCTTATGGCGGGATGCAGGCGTCCTTCGGGGGTCAGGGGACGGCGTGGGCACTCCCCGGGCGAGAGAGGGCGCCGGGGACCCGAGAGAGCCCCGGGGAGAGTCCGAGGCCTGGCCGCAGAGGCAGCCATTGCCTCCCCGGGCTCCTACCATGGGGCCTGACCGTGTTCGCCCGAGGCCCAGGTTCACCGCAGGTGAATGCCTTTTGCGGACGCCAAGGACAGGAGGTCGCCGATTCCCTCACAGAGGTGGGGGTTCGAGCTCTGGGGGACTGAGGTCGCAGCGGTCACACTCCATTTTTGGGTGGTTCCGCAGAGACTGGAGGGTTGAAGCGGCTGGGTCCAAGTCTGCCGCCTTGTGGCAGGGTGGGGGCTTTGCAGGCGAAGCAAGGCTCTTAGCCTCCCAGGCGGGGCACAGGCCAGACTCCCCAAGGGAGAACCGGTCCTTGGTCGAGGGTCCCGCCCGCCCGCCCGGAACCGCTCCACCTGGCGCGGAACCGTGGCCGGCCCCTCTTCCAGGCACCAGGTCCCTAGTTCTTTCCTGGCACTCTGCCTCTGCGGGGGTGGGAGAGCTGCTGGGAAGTGTGGTCCACGGGAAAACGCGCGGTCCTCTGGGTGGCAGGGAGGGCCTCCGTTAACTCTGACACCACCCCAGGGACCCTGTGGACCTGGCCTGATATCTCAAGGGGGGGGCACGTTGCCCGGAGGGATGCTCTTGGGGTGGGGCCTGCCTGCGCCTGCGCGGCCCCGCCTCTTGGCCCGAAACCACCCAGCCGCGGCTCGGACAAAAGCCATCTCCTGGGGGCCTCCCCCCTGTTCTTCCATCCGTAAAGGGGGACCCCTTTACGGATGGAAGAACAGGGGGATCTTCGCAGTGGTGGGGACGGGACGGAGGGGTCTGCGGGTTTGCAGCCACGTAGGCCAGTTGCTCGCACCCCGGCCCCATGTGTCCCAGCTCCATGGACGAGGTGGGCCGCTTATGGCGGGATGCAGGCGTCCTGCGGGGGTCAGGGGACGGCGTGGGCACTCCCCGGGCGAGAGAGGGCGCCTGGGACCCGAGAGAGCACCCGGGAAAATGCCCAGCCCTGGCCCCCGGGGCTCCAGTGGCCTCCCCAGGCTCCTGCCGTGGGGCCTGGTCCCGCTCACCTGGGCCCAGGTTCTCCGCAGGTGAATGCCTTTTGCGGACACCAGGGACCACAGGCCGCGGATCCCTTCACGGGCAGGGGGGGTTCGAGCTCTGTGTGACCCAGGTCACAGCGCACACAGTCCCTTCTCGCAAAGTTCAGCCCAGACTTTAGAGAGTAGAAGCGTCTCGGTCCAAGTTTTCCGCCTCGGGGCAGGGTGGGGCCGTTTGAGCCAAGAGAGACTCTTAGCCCCCCAGGCAGGTCTCAGGCCCGAGACCCCCAGGGAGACCCGGTCCCTGGGCGTGGGTCCCGCCCGCCCGGGCCCGCCCCACCTGGCCCGGAACCGTGGCCGGCCCCTCTTCCCGGCCCCAGGTCCCTAGCTCTTCCCTGGCACTCTGCCTCTGGCGGGGTGGGAGACGGGCTGGCAAGTGTGGTCCACGGGAAAACGCGCGGTCCTCTGGGTGGCAGGGAGGGCCTCCGTTAACTCTGACACCAGCCCAGGGACCCTGTGCACCTGGCCTGATATCTCAAGGGAGGGGCACGTTGCCCGGAGGGATGCTCTTGGGGTGGGGCCTGCTTGCGCCTGCGCGGCCCCGCCTCTTGGCCCGAAACCACCCAGCCGCGGCTCCGACAAAAGCCATCTCCTGGGGGCCTCCCCCCTGTTCTTCCATCCGTAAAGGGGGACCCCTTTACGGATGGAAGAACAGGGGGATCTTCGCAGTGGTGGGGACGGGACGGAGGGGTCTGCGGGTTTGCAGCCACGTAGGCCAGTTGCTGGCACCCCGGCCCCATGTGTCCCAGCTCCATGGACGAGGTGGGCCGCTTATGGCGGGATGCAGGCGTCCTGCGGGGGTCAGGGGACGGCGTGGGCACTCCCCGGGCGAGAGAGGGCGCCTGGGACCCGAGAGAGCCCCGGGGAGAGTCCGAGGCCTGGCCGCAGAGGCTGCCATTGCCTCCCCGGGCTCCTACCATGGGGCCTGACCGTGTTCGCCCGAGGCCCAGGTTCACCGCAGGTGAATGCCTTTTGCGGACGCCAAGGACAGGAGGTCGCCGATTCCCTCACAGAGGTGGGGGTTCGAGCTCTGGGGGACTGAGGTCGCAGCGGTCACACTCCATTTTTGGGTGGTTCCGCAGAGACTGGAGGGTTGAAGCGGCTGGGTCCAAGTCTGCCGCCTTGTGGCAGGGTGGGGGCTTTGCAGGCGAAGCAAGGCTCTTAGCCTCCCAGGCGGGGCACAGGCCAGACTCCCCAAGGGAGAACCGGTCCTTGGTCGAGGGTCCCGCCCGCCCGCCCGGAACCGCTCCACCTGGCGCGGAACCGTGGCCGGCCCCTCTTCCAGGCACCAGGTCCCTAGTTCTTTCCTGGCACTCTGCCTCTGCGGGGGTGGGAGAGCTGCTGGGAAGTGTGGTCCACGGGAAAACGCGCGGTCCTCTGGGTGGCAGGGAGGGCCTCCGTTAACTCTGACACCAGCCCAGGGACCCTGTGGACCTGGCCTGATATCTCAAGGGGGGGGCACGTTGCCCGGAGGGATGCTCTTGGGGTGGGGCCTGCCTGCGCCTGCGCGGCCCCGCCTCTTGGCCCGAAACCACCCAGCCGCGGCTCGGACAAAAGCCATCTCCTGGGGGCCTCCCCCCTGTTCTTCCATCCGTAAAGGGGGACCCCTTTACGGATGGAAGAACAGGGGGATCTTCGCAGTGGTTGGGACGGGACGGAGGGGTCTGCGGGTTTGCAGCCACGTAGGCCAGTTGCTCGCACCCCGGCCCCATGTGTCCCAGCTCCATGGACGAGGTGGGCCGCTTATGGCGGGATGCAGGCGTCCTGCGGGGGTCAGGGGACGGCGTGGGCACTCCCCGGGCGAGAGAGGGCGCCTGGGACCCGAGAGAGCACCCGGGAAAATGCCCAGCCCTGGCCCCCGGGGCTCCAGTGGCCTCCCCAGGCTCCTGCCGTGGGGCCTGGTCCCGCTCACCTGGGCCCAGGTTCTCCGCAGGTGAATGCCTTTTGCGGACACCAGGGACCACAGGCCGCGGATCCCTTCACGGGCAGGGGGGGTTCGAGCTCTGTGGGACCCAGGTCGCAGCGCACACAGTCCCTTCTCGCAAAGTTCAGCCCAGACTTTAGAGAGTAGAAGCGTCTCGGTCCAAGTTTTCCGCCTCGGGGCAGGGTGGGGCCGTTTGAGGCAAGAGAGACTCTTAGCCCCCCAGGCAGGTCTCAGGCCCGAGACCCCCAGGGAGACCCGGTCCCTGGGCGTGGGTCCCGCCCGCCCGGGCCCGCCCCACCTGGCCCGGAACCGTGGCCGGCCCCTCTTCCCGGCCCCAGGTCCCTAGCTCTTCCCTGGCACTCTGCCTCTGGCGGGGTGGGAGACGGGCTGGCAAGTGTGGTCCACGGGAAAACGCGCGGTCCTCTGGGTGGCAGGGAGGGCCTCCGTTAACTCTGACACCAGCCCAGGGACCCTGTGCACCTGGCCTGATATCTCAAGGGGGGGGCACGTTGCCCGGAGGGATGCTCTTGGGGTGGGGCCTGCCTGCGCCTGCGCGGCCCCGCCTCTTGGCCCGAAACCACCCAGCCGCGGCTCGGACAAAAGCCATCTCCTGGGGGCCTCCCCCCTGTTCTTCCATCCGTAAAGGGGGACCCCTTTACGGATGGAAGAACAGGGGGATCTTCGCAGTGGTGGGGACGGGACGGAGGGGTCTGCGGGTTTGCAGCCACGTAGGCCAGTTGCTCGCACCCGGGCCCCATGTGTCCCAGCTCCATGGACGAGGTGGGCCGCTTATGGCGGGATGCAGGCGTCCTTCGGGGGTCAGGGGACGGCGTGGGCACTCCCCGGGCGAGAGAGGGCGCCTGGGACCCGAGAGAGCCCCGGGGAGAGTCCGAGGCCTGGCCGCAGAGGCTGCCATAGCCTCCCCGGGCTCCTACCATGGGGCCTGACCGTGTTCGCCCGAGGCCCAGGTTCACCGCAGGTGAATGCCTTTTGCGGACGCCAAGGACAGGAGGTCGCCGATTCCCTCACAGAGGTGGGGGTTCGAGCTCTGGGGGACTGAGGTCGCAGCGGTCACACTCCATTTTTGGGTGGTTCCGCAGAGACTGGAGGGTTGAAGCGGCTGGGTCCAAGTCTGCCGCCTTGTGGCAGGGTGGGGGCTTTGCAGGCGAAGCAAGGCTCTTAGCCTCCCAGGCGGGGCACAGGCCAGACTCCCCAAGGGAGAACCGGTCCTTGGTCGAGGGTCCCGCCCGCCCGCCCGGAAGCGCTCCACCTGGCGCGGAACCGTGGCCGGCCCCTCTTCCAGGCACCAGGTCCCTAGTTCTTTCCTGGCACTCTGCCTCTGCGGGGGTGGGAGAGCTGCTGGGAAGTGTGGTCCACGGGAAAACGCGCGGTCCTCTGGGTGGCAGGGAGGGCCTCCGTTAACTCTGACACCAGCCCAGGGACCCTGTGGACCTGGCCTGATATCTCAAGGGGGGGGCACGTTGCCCGGAGGGATGCTCTTGGGGTGGGGCCTGCCTGCGCCTGCGCGGCCCCGCCTCTTGGCCCGAAACCACCCAGCCGCGGCTCGGACAAAAGCCATCTCCTGGGGGCCTCCCCCCTGTTCTTCCATCCGTAAAGGGGGACCCCTTTACGGATGGAAGAACAGGGGGATCTTCGCAGTGGTGGGGACGGGACGGAGGGGTCTGCGGGTTTGCAGCCACGTAGGCCAGTTGCTCGCACCCCGGCCCCATGTGTCCCAGCTCCATGGACGAGGTGGGCCGCTTATGGCGGGATGCAGGCGTCCTGCGGGGGTCAGGGGACGGCGTGGGCACTCCCCGGGCGAGAGAGGGCGCCTGGGACCCGAGAGAGCACCCGGGAAAATGCCCAGCCCTGGCCCCCGGGGCTCCAGTGGCCTCCCCAGGCTCCTGCCGTGGGGCCTGGTCCCGCTCACCTGGGCCCAGGTTCTCCGCAGGTGAATGCCTTTTGCGGACACCAGGGACCACAGGCCGCGGATCCCTTCACGGGCAGGGGGGGTTCGAGCTCTGTGGGACCCAGGTCGCAGCGCACACAGTCCCTTCTCGCAAAGTTCAGCCCAGACTTTAGAGAGTAGAAGCGTCTCGGTCCAAGTTTTCCGCCTCGGGGCAGGGTGGGGCCGTTTGAGCCAAGAGAGACTCTTAGCCCCCCAGGCAGGTCTCAGGCCCGAGACCCCCAGGGAGACCCGGTCCCTGGGCGTGGGTCCCGCCCGCCCGGGCCCGCCCCACCTGGCCCGGAACCGTGGCCGGCCCCTCTTCCCGGCCCCAGGTCCCTAGCTCTTCCCTGGCACTCTGCCTCTGGCGGGGTGGGAGACGGGCTGGCAAGTGTGGTCCACGGGAAAACGCGCGGTCCTCTGGGTGGCAGGGAGGGCCTCCGTTAACTCTGACACCAGCCCAGGGACCCTGTGGACCTGACCTGATATCTCAAGCGGGGGGCACGTTGCCCGGAGGGATGCTCTTGTGGTGGGGCCTGCCTGCGCCTGCGCGGCCCCGCCTCTTGGCCCGAAACCACCCAGCCGCGGCTCCGACAAAAGCCATCTCCTGGGGGCCTCCCCCCTGTTCTTCCATCCGTAAAGGGGGACCCCTTTACGGATGGAAGAACAGGGGGATCTTCGCAGTGGTGGGGACGGGACGGAGGGGTCTGCGGGTTTGCAGCCACGTAGGCCAGTTGCTGGCACCCCGGCCCCATGTGTCCCAGCTCCATGGACGAGGTGGGCCGCTTATTGCGGGATGCAGGCGTCCTGCGGGGGTCAGGGGACGGCGTGGGCACTCCCCGGGCGAGAGAGGGCGCCTGGGACCCGAGAGAGCCCCGGGGAGAGTCCGAGGCCTGGCCGCAGAGGCAGCCATTGCCTCCCCGGGCTCCTACCATGGGGCCTGACCGTGTTCGCCCGAGGCCCAGGTTCACCGCAGGTGAATGCCTTTTGCGGACGCCAAGGACAGGAGGTCGCCGATTCCCTCACAGAGGTGGGGGTTCGAGCTCTGGGGGACTGAGGTCGCAGCGGTCACACTCCATTTTTGGGTGGTTCCGCAGAGACTGGAGGGTTGAAGCGGCTGGGTCCAAGTCTGCCGCCTTGTGGCAGGGTGGGGGCTTTGCAGGCGAAGCAAGGCTCTTAGCCTCCCAGGCGGGGCACAGGCCAGACTCCCCAAGGGAGAACCGGTCCTTGGTCGAGGGTCCCGCCCGCCCGCCCGGAACCGCTCCACCTGGCGCGGAACCGTGGCCGGCCCCTCTTCCAGGCACCAGGTCCCTAGTTCTTTCCTGGCACTCTGCCTCTGCCGAGGTGGGAGAGCTGCTGGGAAGTGTGGTCCACGGGAAAACGCGCGGTCCTCTGGGTGGCAGGGAGGGCCTCCGTTAACTCTGACACCAGCCCAGGGACCCTGTGGACCTGGCCTGATATCTCAAGGGGGGGGCACGTTGCCCGGAGGGATGCTCTTGGGGTGGGGCCTGCCTGCGCCTGCGCGGCCCCGCCTCTTGGCCCGAAACCACCCAGCCGCGGCTCGGACAAAAGCCATCTCCTGGGGGCCTCCCCCCTGTTCTTCCATCCGTAAAGGGGGACCCCTTTACGGATGGAAGAACAGGGGGATCTTCGCAGTGGTGGGGACGGGACGGAGGGGTCTGCGGGTTTGCAGCCACGTAGGCCAGTTGCTCGCACCCCGGCCCCATGTGTCCCAGCTCCATGGACGAGGTGGGCCGCTTATGGCGGGATGCAGGCGTCCTGCGGGGGTCAGGGGACGGCGTGGGCACTCCCCGGGCGAGAGAGGGCGCCTGGGACCCGAGAGAGCACCCGGGAAAATGCCCAGCCCTGGCCCCCGGGGCTCCAGTGGCCTCCCCAGGCTCCTGCCGTGGGGCCTGGTCCCGCTCACCTGGGCCCAGGTTCTCCGCAGGTGAATGCCTTTTGCGGACACCAGGGACCACAGGCCGCGGATCCCTTCACGGGCAGGGGGGGTTCGAGCTCTGTGTGACCCAGGTCACAGCGCACACAGTCCCTTCTCGCAAAGTTCAGCCCAGACTTTAGAGAGTAGAAGCGTCTCGGTCCAAGTTTTCCGCCTCGGGGCAGGGTGGGGCCGTTTGAGCCAAGAGAGACTCTTAGCCCCCCAGGCAGGTCTCAGGCCCGAGACCCCCAGGGAGACCCGGTCCCTGGGCGTGGGTCCCGCCCGCCCGGGCCCGCCCCACCTGGCCCGGAACCGTGGCCGGCCCCTCTTCCCGGCCCCAGGTCCCTAGCTCTTCCCTGGCACTCTGCCTCTGGCGGGGTGGGAGACGGGCTGGCAAGTGTGGTCCACGGGAAAACGCGCGGTCCTCTGGGTGGCAGGGAGGGCCTCCGTTAACTCTGACACCAGCCCAGGGACCCTGTGCACCTGGCCTGATATCTCAAGGGAGGGGCACGTTGCCCGGAGGGATGCTCTTGGGGTGGGGCCTGCCTGCGCCTGCGCGGCCCCGCCTCTTGGCCCGAAACCACCCAGCCGCGGCTCGGACAAAAGCCATCTCCTGGGGGCCTCCCCCCTGTTCTTCCATCCGTAAAGGGGGACCCCTTTACGGATGGAAGAACAGGGGGATCTTCGCAGTGGTGGGGACGGGACGGAGGGGTCTGCGGGTTTGCAGCCACGAAGGCCAGTTGCTCGCACCCGGGCCCCATGTGTCCCAGCTCCATGGACGAGGTGGGCCGCTTATGGCGGGATGCAGGCGTCCTTCGGGGGTCAGGGGACGGCGTGGGCACTCCCCGGGCGAGAGAGGGCGCCTGGGACCCGAGAGAGCCCCGGGGAGAGTCCGAGGCCTGGCCGCAGAGGCTGCCATAGCCTCCCCGGGCTCCTACCATGGGGCCTGACCGTGTTCGCCCGAGGCCCAGGTTCACCGCAGGTGAATGCCTTTTGCGGACGCCAAGGACAGGAGGTCGCCGATTCCCTCACAGAGGTGGGGGTTCGAGCTCTGGGGGACTGAGGTCGCAGCGGTCACACTCCATTTTTGGGTGGTTCCGCAGAGACTGGAGGGTTGAAGCGGCTGGGTCCAAGTCTGCCGCCTTGTGGCAGGGTGGGGGCTTTGCAGGCGAAGCAAGGCTCTTAGCCTCCCAGGCGGGGCACAGGCCAGACTCCCCAAGGGAGAACCGGTCCTTGGTCGAGGGTCCCGCCCGCCCGCCCGGAACCGCTCCACCTGGCGCGGAACCGTGGCCGGCCCCTCTTCCAGGCACCAGGTCCCTAGTTCTTTCCTGGCACTCTGCCTCTGCGGGGGTGGGAGAGCTGCTGGGAAGTGTGGTCCACGGGAAAACGCGCGGTCCTCTGGGTGGCAGGGAGGGCCTCCGTTAACTCTGACACCAGCCCAGGGACCCTGTGGACCTGGCCTGATATCTCAAGGGGGGGGCACGTTGCCCGGAGGGATGCTCTTGGGGTGGGGCCTGCCTGCGCCTGCGCGGCCCCGCCTCTTGGCCCGAAACCACCCAGCCGCGGCTCGGACAAAAGCCATCTCCTGGGGGCCTCCCCCCTGTTCTTCCATCCGTAAAGGGGGACCCCTTTACGGATGGAAGAACAGGGGGATCTTCGCAGTGGTGGGGACGGGACGGAGGGGTCTGCGGGTTTGCAGCCACGTAGGCCAGTTGCTCGCACCCCGGCCCCATGTGTCCCAGCTCCATGGACGAGGTGGGCCGCTTATGGCGGGATGCAGGCGTCCTGCGGGGGTCAGGGGACGGCGTGGGCACTCCCCGGGCGAGAGAGGGCGCCTGGGACCCGAGAGAGCACCCGGGAAAATGCCCAGCCCTGGCCCCCGGGGCTCCAGTGGCCTCCCCAGGCTCCTGCCGTGGGGCCTGGTCCCGCTCACCTGGGCCCAGGTTCTCCGCAGGTGAATGCCTTTTGCGGACACCAGGGACCACAGGCCGCGGATCCCTTCACGGGCAGGGGGGGTTCGAGCTCTGTGGGACCCAGGTCGCAGCGCACACAGTCCCTTCTCGCAAAGTTCAGCCCAGACTTTAGAGAGTAGAAGCGTCTCGGTCCAAGTTTTCCGCCTCGGGGCAGGGTGGGGCCGTTTGAGCCAAGAGAGACTCTTAGCCCCCCAGGCATGTCTCAGGCCCGAGACCCCCAGGGAGACCCGGTCCCTGGGCGTGGGTCCCGCCCGCCCGGGCCCGCCCCACCTGGCCCGGAACCGTGGCCGGCCCCTCTTCCCGGCCCCAGGTCCCTAGCTCTTCCCTGGCACTCTGCCTCTGGCGGGGTGGGAGACGGGCTGGCAAGTGTGGTCCACGGGAAAACGCGCGGTCCTCTGGGTGGCAGGGAGGGCCTCCGTTAACTCTGACACCAGCCCAGGGACCCTGTGGACCTGACCTGATATCTCAAGGGGGGGGCACGTTGCCCGGAGGGATGCTCTTGTGGTGGGGCCTGCCTGCGCCTGCGCGGCCCCGCCTCTTGGCCCGAAACCACCCAGCGGCGGCTCCGACAAAAGCCATCTCCTGGGGGCCTCCCACCTGTTCTTCCATCCGTAAAGGGGGACCCCTTTACGGATGGAAGAACAGGGGGATCTTCGCAGTGGTGGGGACGGGACGGAGGGGTCTGCGGGTTTGCAGCCACGTAGGCCAGTTGCTGGCACCCCGGCCCCATGTGTCCCAGCTCCATGGACGAGGTGGGCCGCTTATTGCGGGATGCAGGCGTCCTGCGGGGGTCAGGGGACGGCGTGGGCACTCCCCGGGCGAGAGAGGGCGCCTGGGACCCGAGAGAGCCCCGGGGAGAGTCCGAGGCCTGGCCGCAGAGGCAGCCATTGCCTCCCCGGGCTCCTACCATGGGGCCTGACCGTGTTCGCCCGAGGCCCAGGTTCACCGCAGGTGAATGCCTTTTGCGGACGCCAAGGACAGGAGGTCGCCGATTCCCTCACAGAGGTGGGGGTTCGAGCTCTGGGGGACTGAGGTCGCAGCGGTCACACTCCATTTTTGGGTGGTTCCGCAGAGACTGGAGGGTTGAAGCGGCTGGGTCCAAGTCTGCCGCCTTGTGGCAGGGTGGGGGCTTTGCAGGCGAAGCAAGGCTCTTAGCCTCCCAGGCGGGGCACAGGCCAGACTCCCCAAGGGAGAACCGGTCCTTGGTCGAGGGTCCCGCCCGCCCGCCCGGAACCGCTCCACCTGGCGCGGAACCGTGGCCGGCCCCTCTTCCAGGCACCAGGTCCCTAGTTCTTTCCTGGCACTCTGCCTCTGCGGGGGTGGGAGAGCTGCTGGGAAGTGTGGTCCACGGGAAAACGCGCGGTCCTCTGGGTGGCAGGGAGGGCCTCCGTTAACTCTGACACCAGCCCAGGGACCCTGTGGACCTGGCCTGATATCTCAAGGGGGGGGCACGTTGCCCGGAGGGATGCTCTTGGGGTGGGGCCTGCCTGCGCCTGCGCGGCCCCGCCTCTTGGCCCGAAACCACCCAGCCGCGGCTCGGACAAAAGCCATCTCCTGGGGGCCTCCCCCCTGTTCTTCCATCCGTAAAGGGGGACCCCTTTACGGATGGAAGAACAGGGGGATCTTCGCAGTGGTGGGGACGGGACGGAGGGGTCTGCGGGTTTGCAGCCACGTAGGCCAGTTGCTCGCACCCCGGCCCCATGTGTCCCAGCTCCATGGACGAGGTGGGCCGCTTATGGCGGGATGCAGGCGTCCTGCGGGGGTCAGGGGACGGCGTGGGCACTCCCCGGGCGAGAGAGGGCGCCTGGGACCCGAGAGAGCACCCGGGAAAATGCCCAGCCCTGGCCCCCGGGGCTCCAGTGGCCTCCCCAGGCTCCTGCCGTGGGGCCTGGTCCCGCTCACCTGGGCCCAGGTTCTCCGCAGGTGAATGCCTTTTGCGGACACCAGGGACCACAGGCCGCGGATCCCTTCACGGGCAGGGGGGGTTCGAGCTCTGTGGGACCCAGGTCGCAGCGCACACAGTCCCTTCTCGCAAAGTTCAGCCCAGACTTTAGAGAGTAGAAGCGTCTCGGTCCAAGTTTTCCGCCTCGGGGCAGGGTGGGGCCGTTTGAGCCAAGAGAGACTCTTAGCCCCCCAGGCAGGTCTCAGGCCCGAGACCCCCAGGGAGACCCGGTCCCTGGGCGTGGGTCCCGCCCGCCCGGGCCCGCCCCACCTGGCCCGGAACCGTGGCCGGCCCCTCTTCCCGGCCCCAGGTCCCTAGCTCTTCCCTGGCACTCTGCCTCTGGCGGGGTGGGAGACGGGCTGGCAAGTGTGGTCCACGGGAAAACGCGCGGTCCTCTGGGTGGCAGGGAGGGCCTCCGTTAACTCTGACACCAGCCCAGGGACCCTGTGGACCTGACCTGATATCTCAAGCGGGGGGCACGTTGCCCGGAGGGATGCTCTTGTGGTGGGGCCTGCCTGCGCCTGCGCGGCCCCGCCTCTTGGCCCGAAACCACCCAGCCGCGGCTCCGACTAAAGCCATCTCCTGGGGGCCTCCCCCCTGTTCTTCCATCCGTAAAGTGGGACCCCTTTACGGATGGAAGAACAGGGGGATCTTCGCAGTGGTGGGGACGGGACGGAGGGGTCTGCGGGTTTGCAGCCACGTAGGCCAGTTGCTGGCACCCCGGCCCCATGTGTCCCAGCTCCATGGACGAGGTGGGCCGCTTATTGCGGGATGCAGGCGTCCTGCGGGGGTCAGGGGACGGCGTGGGCACTCCCCGGGCGAGAGAGGGCGCCTGGGACCCGAGAGAGCCCCGGGGAGAGTCCGAGGCCTGGCCGCAGAGGCAGCCATTGCCTCCCCGGGCTCCTACCATGGGGCCTGACCGTGTTCGCCCGAGGCCCAGGTTCACCGCAGGTGAATGCCTTTTGCGGACGCCAAGGACAGGAGGTCGCCGATTCCCTCACAGAGGTGGGGGTTCGAGCTCTGGGGGACTGAGGTCGCAGCGGTCACACTCCATTTTTGGGTGGTTCCGCAGAGACTGGAGGGTTGAAGCGGCTGGGTCCAAGTCTGCCGCCTTGTGGCAGGGTGGGGGCTTTGCAGGCGAAGCAAGGCTCTTAGCCTCCCAGGCGGGGCACAGGCCAGACTCCCCAAGGGAGAACCGGTCCTTGGTCGAGGGTCCCGCCCGCCCGCCCGGAACCGCTCCACCTGGCGCGGAACCGTGGCCGGCCCCTCTTCCAGGCACCAGGTCCCTAGTTCTTTCCTGGCACTCTGCCTCTGCGGGGGTGGGAGAGCTGCTGGGAAGTGTGGTCCACGGGAAAACGCGCGGTCCTCTGGGTGGCAGGGAGGGCCTCCGTTAACTCTGACACCAGCCCAGGGACCCTGTGGACCTGGCCTGATATCTCAAGGGGGGGGCACGTTGCCCGGAGGGATGCTCTTGGGGTGGGGCCTGCCTGCGCCTGCGCGGCCCCGCCTCTTGGCCCGAAACCACCCAGCCGCGGCTCGGACAAAAGCCATCTCCTGGGGGCCTCCCCCCTGTTCTTCCATCCGTAAAGGGGGACCCCTTTACGGATGGAAGAACAGGGGGATCTTCGCAGTGGTGGGGACGGGACGGAGGGGTCTGCGGGTTTGCAGCCACGTAGGCCAGTTGCTCGCACCCCGGCCCCATGTGTCCCAGCTCCATGGACGAGGTGGGCCGCTTATGGCGGGATGCAGGCGTCCTGCGGGGGTCAGGGGACGGCGTGGGCACTCCCCGGGCGAGAGAGGGCGCCTGGGACCCGAGAGAGCACCCGGGAAAATGCCCAGCCCTGGCCCCCGGGGCTCCAGTGGCCTCCCCAGGCTCCTGCCGTGGGGCCTGGTCCCGCTCACCTGGGCCCAGGTTCTCCGCAGGTGAATGCCTTTTGCGGACACCAGGGACCACAGGCCGCGGATCCCTTCACGGGCAGGGGGGGTTCGAGCTCTGTGGGACCCAGGTCGCAGCGCACACAGTCCCTTCTCGCAAAGTTCAGCCCAGACTTTAGAGAGTAGAAGCGTCTCGGTCCAAGTTTTCCGCCTCGGGGCAGGGTGGGGCCGTTTGAGCCAAGAGAGACTCTTAGCCCCCCAGGCAGGTCTCAGGCCCGAGACCCCCAGGGAGACCCGGTCCCTGGGCGTGGGTCCCGCCCGCCCGGGCCCGCCCCACCTGGCCCGGAACCGTGGCCGGCCCCTCTTCCCGGCCCCAGGTCCCTAGCTCTTCCCTGGCACTCTGCCTCTGGCGGGGTGGGAGACGGGCTGGCAAGTGTGGTCCACGGGAAAACGCGCGGTCCTCTGGGTGGCAGGGAGGGCCTCCGTTAACTCTGACACCAGCCCAGGGACCCTGTGCACCTGGCCTGATATCTCAAGGGAGGGGCACGTTGCCCGGAGGGATGCTCTTGGGGTGGGGCCTGCTTGCGCCTGCGCGGCCCCGCCTCTTGGCCCGAAACCACCCAGCCGCGGCTCGGACAAAAGCCATCTCCTGGGGGCCTCCCCCCTGTTCTTCCATCCGTAAAGGGGGACCCCTTTACGGATGGAAGAACAGGGGGATCTTCGCAGTGGTGGGGACGGGACGGAGGGGTCTGCGGGTTTGCAGCCACGTAGGCCAGTTGCTCGCACCCGGGCCCCATGTGTCCCAGCTCCATGGACGAGGTGGGCCGCTTATGGCGGGATGCAGGCGTCCTTCGGGGGTCAGGGGACGGCGTGGGCACTCCCCGGGCGAGAGAGGGCGCCTGGGACCCGAGAGAGCCCCGGGGAGAGTCCGAGGCCTGGCCGCAGAGGCTGCCATAGCCTCCCCGGGCTCCTACCATGGGGCCTGACCGTGTTCGCCCGAGGCCCAGGTTCACCGCAGGTGAATGCCTTTTGCGGACGCCAAGGACAGGAGGTCGCCGATTCCCTCACAGAGGTGGGGGTTCGAGCTCTGGGGGACTGAGGTCGCAGCGGTCACACTCCATTTTTGGGTGGTTCCGCAGAGACTGGAGGGTTGAAGCGGCTGGGTCCAAGTCTGCCGCCTTGTGGCAGGGTGGGGGCTTTGCAGGCGAAGCAAGGCTCTTAGCCTCCCAGGCGGGGCACAGGCCAGACTCCCCAAGGGAGAACCGGTCCTTGGTCGAGGGTCCCGCCCGCCCGCCCGGAACCGCTCCACCTGGCGCGGAACCGTGGCCGGCCCCTCTTCCAGGCACCAGGTCCCTAGTTCTTTCCTGGCACTCTGCCTCTGCGGGGGTGGGAGAGCTGCTGGGAAGTGTGGTCCACGGGAAAACGCGCGGTCCTCTGGGTGGCAGGGAGGGC